>NC_091140.1:1028759-1208759 GCF_041381155.1 Argopecten irradians | reverse complement strand
GATAAAAATGTTCATTTATCAAGAGACAAAAAGAAAGAATTTAAATATAGCTTTAGTAGTGGGACCAATTCTATATTGTTACATTCAAGCAATGAACAGTTTTCTATTGGCAGTTATATATGAATGAATGCCAACTGAACAAAGGACAAAAAAAATGTCATTTATCTTCCCATAACTGCCAATTGAAAGTAGTTCTATGACAAACCATCTACATTTCATAACGGTAATCAGAACATGTATATATATCATATATATATATAAGATCTTTTGTTCTCTTAATAAAGGAACAGCCATTTTATCAGCCATCTTCTACCATATCAAAATAAGTCACTGGTCTTTTTACAATGACCGATATACAAATAAGGGACTGGTCTTTTTACACTGACCACGGCAAGTTGTGTTGGTAAGGTTACAAAATGGGATTGAATTAAGTATTTCAATATAATGGAATTTAGTTGTTTCAACATTAATTATGGATTACATGATTGCTTTCATAGAAATTGAATTGTTGACATGATAACAATGTTGGTGTGCTATAGCATGTCCATCCATGTCCAGTGATAAGGAAACTTGACCAGTCACATGTCAGTCTGTTACTCGGAACTGCCTATATGGTTATCTTTAAATACTCTTCAGAAATCTAGCTTTGTTTCGAGCTGTAAAAGCAGAGAAAATTGTAAGAAAATACAAGTTCGCTAGACTAATTGAATTTTGTGTGGTGAATTTGGCATCTTTATCGGGTATCCTTTGAAGTGCACTTTTTCTTTCTATGGTGTCGTTTGCCTTCCCTATATAAATGTACTTGTATTATATATCAAGTTTTATCAAATTTACATCGTCATGGTAACCACTATTCGCTCTCGTTTCTGATAATGAACATTTACCCAGAAATTGACTGTAAATTTACTTTATTCCATATGCAAATGCAATTCTGACAGTGATTCTAAAGCATTTTCCTTGTTGACAAACGGCCACACGAAATGCCAAGTTTGAATTACGTCTCATCAGTAATATATCGCTCGTACGAAGAATCCTAATGATCTCTACATATCATACAATGTATGGTTAGTTTTCTAACCAACAGAATGATAATGGTCTAGTTAGTTTTCTATCCAACAGAATGATAATGGTCTTCTAAGTTAGTGTTTTATCCAACAGAATGATAATGGTCCATTTAGTTTTCTATCCAACAGAATGATAATGGTCTTATAAGTTAGTTTTCTATCCAACAGAATGATAATGGTCTAGTTAGTTTTCTATCCAACAGAATGATAATGGTCTAGTTAGTTTTCTATCCAACAGAATGATAATGGTCTAGTTAGTTTTCTATCCAACAGAATGATAATGGTCTAGTTAGTTTTCTATCCAACAGAATGATAATGGTCTAGTTATATAATTAGTTTTCTATCCAACAGAATGATAATGGTCTAGTTAGTTTTCTATCCAACAGAATGATAATGGTCTAGTTATATAATTAGTTTTCTATCCAACAGAATGATAATGGTCTAGTTAGTTTTCTATCCAACAGAATAATAATGGTCTTATAAGTTAGTGTTTTATCCAACAGAATGATAATGGCCTAGTTAGTTTTCTATCCAACAGAATGATAATGGTCTAGTTAGTTTTCTATCCAACAGAATAATAATGGTCTTATAAGTTAGTGTTTTCTCCAACAGAATGATAATGGCCTAGTTAGTTTTCTATCCAACAGAATGATAATGGTCTTATAAGTTAGTGTTTTTCCAACAGAATGATAATGGTCTAGTTAGTTTTCTATCCAACAGAATGATAATGGTCTAGTTAGTTTTCTATCCAACAGAATGATAATGGTCTAGTTAGTTTTCTATCCAACAGAATGATAATGGTCTAGTTAGTTTTTCTATCCAACAGAATGATAATGGTCTAGTTAGTTTTCTATCCAACAGAATGATAATGGTCTAGTTAGTTTTCTATCCAACAGAATGATAATGGTCTAGTTAGTTTTCTATCCAACAGAATGATAATGGTCTTATAAGTTAGTGTTTTATCCAACAGAATGATAATGGTCTAGTTAGTTTTCTATCCAACAGAATGATAATGGTCTAGTTAGTTTTCTATCCAACAGAATGATAATGGTCTAGTTAGTTTTCTATCCAACAGAATGATAATGGTCTAGTTAGTTTTCTACCCAACAGAATGATAATGGTCTAGTTAGTTTTCTATCCAACAGAATGATAATGGTCTAGTTAGTTTTCTATCCAACAGAATGATAATGGTCTAGTTAGTTTTCTATCCAACAGAATGATAATGGTCTAGTTAGTTTTCTATCCAACAGAATGATAATGGTCTAGTTAGTTTTCTATCCAACAGAATGATAATGGTCCATTTAGTTTTCTATCCAACAGAATGATAATGGTCTAGTTAGTTTTCTATCCAACAGAATGATAATGGTCTAGTTAGTTTTCTATCCAACAGAATGATAATGGTCTAGTTAGTTTTCTATCCAACAGAATGATAATGGTCTAGTTAGTTTTCTATCCAACAGAATGATAATGGTCTAGTTAGTTTTCTATCCAACAGAATGATAATGGTCCATTTAGTTTTCTATCCAACAGAATGATAATGGTCTAGTTAGTTTTTCTATCCAACAGAATGATAATGGTCTAGTTAGTTTTCTATCCAACAGAATGATAATGGTCTAGTTAGTTTTCTATCCAACAGAATGATAATGGTCTAGTTAGTTTTCTATCCAACAGAATGATAATGGTCTAGTTAGTTTTCTATCCAACAGAATGATAATGGTCTAGTTAGTTTTCTATCCAACAGAATGATAATGGTCTAGTTAGTTTTCTATCCAACAGAATGATAATGGTCTTATAAGTTAGTTTTCTATCCAACAGAATGATAATGGTCTAGTTAGTTTTCTATCCAACAGAATGATAATGGTCTAGTTAGTTTTCTATCCAACAGAATGATAATGGTCTAGTTAGTTTTTTCTATCCAACAGAATGATAATGGTCTAGTTAGTTTTCTATCCAACAGAATGATAATGGTCTAGTTAGTTTTCTATCCAACAGAATGATAATGGTCTAGTTAGTTTTCTATCCAACAGAATGATAATGGTCTAGTTAATGTTTTCTATCCAACAGAATGATAATGGTCTAGTTAGTTTTCTATCCAACAGAATGATAATGGTCTTATAAGTTAGTGTTTTATCCAACAGAATGATAATGGTCTAGTTAGTTTTCTATCCAACAGAATGATAATGGTCTATTTAGTTTTCTATCCAACAGAATGATAATGGTCTAGTTAGTTTTCTATCCAACAGAATGATAATGGTCTAGTTAGTTTTCTATCCAACAGAATGATAATGGTCTAGTTAGTTTTCTATCCAACAGAATGATAATGGTCTAGTTTAGTTTTCTATCCAACAGAATGATAATGGTCTAGTTAGTTTTCTATCCAACAGAATGATAATGGTCTAGTTAGTTTTCTATCCAACAGAATGATAATGGTCTAGTTAGTTTTTCTATCCAACAGAATGATAATGGTCTAGTTAGTTTTCTATCCAACAGAATGATAATGGTCTAGTTAGTTTTCTATCCAACAGAATGATAATGGTCTAGTGTTTCTAGAATGATAGTTTTCTATCTAACAGAATGATAATGGTCTTCTAAGTTAGTTTTCTATCCAACAGAATGATAATGGTCTAGTTAGTTTTCTATCCAACAGAATGATAATGGTCTAGTTAGTTTTCTATCCAACAGAATGATAATGGTCTAGTTAGTTTTCTATCCAACAGAATGATAATGGTCTAGTTAGTTTTCTATCCAACAGAATGATAATGGTCTTATAAGTTAGTTTTCTATCCAACAGAATGATAATGGTCTAGTTTAGTTTTCTATCCAACAGAATGATAATGGTCTAGTTAGTTTTCTATCCAACAGAATGATAATGGTCTATAAGTTAGTTTTCTATCCAACAGAATGATAATGGTCTAGTTAGTTTTTCTATCCAACAGAATGATAATGGTCTAGTTAGTTTTTTCTATCCAACAGAATGATAATGGTCTTATAAGTTAGTGTTTTATCCAACAGAATGATAATGGTCTAGTTAGTTTTCTATCCAACAGAATGATAATGGTCTAGTTAGTTTTCTATCCAACAGAATGATAATGGTCTAGTTAGTTTTCTATCCAACAGAATGATAATGGTCTAGTTAGTTTTCTATCCAACAGAATGATAATGGTCTAGTTATATAATTAGTTTTCTATCCAACAGAATGATAATGGTCTAGTTAGTTTTCTATCCAACAGAATGATAATGGTCTAGTTAGTTTTCTATCCAACAGAATGATAATGGTCTAGTTAGTTTTCTATCCAACAGAATGATAATGGTCTAGTTAGTTTTCTATCCAACAGAATGATAATGGTCTAGTTAGTTTTCTATCCAACAGAATGATAATGGCCTAGTTAGTTTTCTATCCAACAGAATGATAATGGTCTAGTTATATAATTAGTTTTCTATCCAACAGAATGATAATGGTCTAGTTAGTTTTCTATCCAACAGAATGATAATGGTCTAGTTAGTTTTCTATCCAACAGAATGATAATGGTCTAGTTAGTTTTCTATCCAACAGAATGATAATGGTCTAGTTAGTTTTTCTATCCAACAGAATGATAATGGTCTAGTTAGTTTTCTATCCAACAGAATGATAATGGTCTAGTTAGTTTTCTATCCAACAGAATGATAATGGTCTAGTTAGTTTTCTATCCAACAGAATGATAATGGTCTAGTTAGTTTTCTATCCAACAGAATGATAATGGTCTAGTTAGTTTTCTATCCAACAGAATGATAATGGTCTAGTTAGTTTTCTATCCAACAGAATGATAATGGTCTAGTTAGTTTTCTATCCAACAGAAATATAAGTTAGTTTTCTATCCAACAGAATGATAATGGTCTAGTTAGTTTTCTATCCAACAGAATGATAATGGTCCATTTAGTTTTCTATCCAACAGAATGATAATGGTCTAGTTAGTTTTCTATCCAACAGAATGATAATGGTCTAGTTAGTTTTCTATCCAACAGAATGATAATGGTCTAGTTAGTTTTCTATCCAACAGAATGATAATGGTCTAGTTAGTTTTCTATCCAACAGAATGATAATGGTCTAGTTAGTTTTCTATCCAACAGAATGATAATGGTCTAGTTAGTTTTCTATCCAACAGAATGATAATGGTCTAGTTAGTTTTCTATCCAACAGAATGATAATGGTCTAGTTAGTTTTCTATCCAACAGAATGATAATGGTCTAGTTAGTTTTCTATCCAACAGAATGATAATGGTCTAGTTAGTTTTCTATCCAACAGAATGATAATGGTCTAGTTAGTTTTCTATCCAACAGAATGATAATGGTCTAGTTAGTTTTCTATCCAACAGAATGATAATGGTCTAGTTAGTTTTCTATCCAACAGAATGATAATGGTCTAGTTAGTTTTCTATCCAACAGAATGATAATGGTCTAGTTAGTTTTCTATCCAACAGAATGATAATGGTCTAGTTAGTTTTCTATCCAACAGAATGATAATGCAGATCTAGTTAGTTTTCTATCCAACAGAATGATAATGGTCTAGTTAGTTTTCTATCCAACAGAATGATAATGCAGATCTAGTTAGTTTTCTATCCAACAGAATGATAATGGTCTAGTTAGTTTTCTATCCAACAGAATGATAATGCAGATCTAGTTAGTTTTCTATCCAACAGAATGATAATGGTCCATTTAGTTTTCTATCCAACAGAATGATAATGGTCTAGTTAGTTTTCTACCCAACAGAATGATAATGGTCTAGTTAGTTTTCTACCCAACAGAATGATAATGGTCCATTTAGTTTTCTATCCAACAGAATGATAATGGTCCATTTAGTTTTCTATCCAACAGAATGATAAAAGTATGATTAGTTTTCATTGTATCTGAATGATTTCAATCTCAGATTATAATTATAAAGCAGGTATAGAAATAACAGGTGAAATTGTCTCATTCTACATTGAGTCAGTGCATTCTGTAATCAGCCTCGCCTTTTGTCTGTACAATGTGATTGGTCAGTTTTTGATTGTTCACTGATTGGGGATAGGGATATTCAGTTTGGTGAATCGTATGTGTGATATGTTTTTGTTGGTTTGATATGGAGATGTTGGCTTGGAAAGCTATAATACGGAAGTTTCAAGATCCCAAAACGACATGGGTAAAGTACAATTTATCGTCAATTAGTCTCACCTTCCAGTGATTATTGCAAAACTCACGTCAAATGATGACGTCATAATCACCGGATGGTGGGACTAATCGACGGCAAATTTTTCTTTACCCACGCCTTTTTGGAATCTTAAAACTCCCATATTAGAAGTATAACTTATTATTATGTGATATTTACAAAGTCTTCTCAGTTCTACTTGTAAGTTTATCTGTACACATATAAATTTCAGATTTCTTAAGGTTGCGAGCAGCTGTACTATTATAACTTGATCACTTTCTCTAAAACATGTACTTCTTCCAAAGGGCAGTAACTTTGAAGGGAGATAACTGAATGAAAAATTACTTTTAGTCTGAAGGTGTAATTATAGATTTGCTAAATAATGTGGACTACAGTGAAGGAGTAATTACTCCAGGAATGTATGATTTTATGAAATACAAGTTGTTCTACAGCCTATTAGTTATTGACATTCAGCTACAGATAGAGCTTCTGGATAATTTGTCTGAAACTCCTTCACAATGCTGTAAATTTACCCTTGTTTTAATTAACACAAAAAATAGTTTTGATAGAAAATCACAGATATTTTTGTTGTAGCTTCCTAAATAAAGGTCAAGTATTGATGAAAAATTGGAATGCTGGCTGCATTCTGATTCTGTTGTGCTAATGTGAAATGTCATTGATATGTTAAAATCAAGATTGCAAATTGAAAAAAAAATGGGTTGAAATGTCTTTGTTACTATAGCAGCAGAAATGTTATACAATGGTAAGAGTTGTTTTGTTGGGCCATGATTGTAGTTCCAGTTTCTTTAGACTTGGCATGACAACCCTCCGGAGAATCCTCCCTTTTCTGCCTGCTGGCTCCGGCGTATCGTGATAGATAGCCTTTATATCCAAATGAAATCATTATTTTCTGGAATGATTTTTACTAAAAAGGGCATTGTCCCAAGTAAACGGGACCAAAATATTTTCTAAACATGCAGGTCTTAAAATCTAATTGCCTTTTCATATTTGTGTTTGCATAAAGGCGGCCAAGGGTTGCTGTTCACTTTTATTAACTAATGAATGGTGGACACATTGATTTGATGTTTTACATCATTTAAATGACTGCTTGTCTCCGGAGCACTGCTTGGTTATAAATATCCTTTTCTCCGGAGAAACGACCCCTTCCTCCTTAGGAAGAACGATGTCAGCCATTTAGATGCAATCCTGTTTTAATTGGAGGCCAATTCCTGGTGCCATCCATTGTAATATATGGGATTGGTTTAACTTCCTGTGGATTAGCCTAAAACTATATAAAAATAGTGGGCGAAAATGTTCTGTAAATCTTTCTACATATAATTTATGGTAAACCTTTAAATAAACAGCTTATACAAGATTAATGCACTTATTTAGAGATATTTCTTGTTAAAATTAATTTACTGAAAAAAATGTATCAGTGAAAGTATCTTAGAGAGCATATCATCCACATCAAGAATGGTTATAATTATAATTTGAAAAATCAATTTTATAAGAATAGAAATATAAGTGCAGAATAATTATGTTATATTTACAAAAATGTTGAGATATTTGTATATATTTCTGTGTTGATTGTACCATAGTTGTGTTTCAGACAGAAACTGAAGGTAACATGATAGCTTTAATGAAGATAAACAGTACAGGGAGAAGAAATATAAATGACTACAATTATTGTAAAAAGCACAATCGCATTAGAAGTATGATTAGTGGTTAGCCTAGGCATGGCTGTAAGAGTGAGAAAGGTGTCTAGACCTCTAATTAATTGCTGTTCTTCCAACTGTTCCGGCGAGGAAAAACCCAATCCCATAGTGCACCACACAGACAATCTAACTCCCATGATGCATTGTAATATACCCGACTGTACCAAGCCGTACCACGTCGTATTTCCCCCGTGAACTATAAAACGACTATTACCGTTCATCAGTTTTACAGTCTATTTAACCAATCAAATCATAGTCAGTCAGTTTTTCCATGTTACTTTGCTAAAAAAAATCCATTCAATTTCATTATATGTTTTTTTTCAATCAATCATCCAAAGTAAAGGTGTAAGTTGCTATGAACAATTAAAATGTCGGTCTGCAGCGAATCGTAGCCTATAAAATGTTAGCTACTTGTTTTAGAGTTCTGTACTCGATTTAACAGATATGGCCATTGACTTCTATTACTGATGTACACATCTAAAGCTTTTAACGGAAAAGAGTTTGTGTGACTGCATAGAGATACATGCTAATTTGTTTTATATAAATGTATCTTATTAAGAAATAATACCTTTTGTTTTCCTGTACATATCTTCATTGTTTGTTTAAAAATCTTGAACAAAGTCCTTCTTCTGAAGAATTGAAGAGATAAGATGACATTGGAATACAAAAATGTTATCCCTTTTTCTACAGTAGGAATACAATGTAACCATAACTCTTAACCTGTGGATTGTTTATTATTGTACACAAAATCAAGCAATTATAAAGGGATCAATTTCTTATTGCAGTAAACCAGAATATGATTTGTGATGATACTTGTGGAGTCAATTGAACCAGATTGTGATAGTTTGTTATAATGTCATCATTACTTGTGGAGTCAATAAAACCAGATTGTGATAGTTTGTTATGATGTCATCAATACTTGTGGAGTCAATTAAACCAGAATGTGATAGTTTGTTATGATGTCATCAATACTTGTGGAGTCAATTGAACCAGAATATGATATAGTTTGTTATGATGTCATCAATACTTGTGGAGTCAATTGAACCAGAATATGATATAGTTTGTTATGATGTCATCAATACTTGTGGAGTCAATAAAACCAGATTGTGATAGTTTGTTATGATGTCATCAATACTTGTGGAGTCAATTGAACCAGAATATTATATAGTTTGTTATGATGTCATCAATACTTGTGGAGTGAATTAAGCCAATGGTATTTTAGTTGCCCATGTGAGCTTACATACTAACCATGTAGTTCAGCGTTGTAGGTTTTCACCATGTTGTTAACCACTATTTCCTGTCTGTTACCTCTATTATCCTTTGCTGTTTGTAGATCATTCATAAAAATAATCTGAATGAAATATCAAGTGACCTTGAGGTGAGAGATATTGACCTTGATTTTTTTTGGACATGATGATTATGAAGGCTGCTGTTTGACATGGAGAATGGGGACATTGACACATTAATGTGACTTGAAAATGATATAAGTGTCCTTGACAATTTGCTGTGACCTTAAAATGACATTTATGACCTTTACCACTTTGATGTGACTTTGTTATTGATGACCTTGACCTTTTGATGCGACCTTCCAGGGCTATAATTACAGTATCACAATAAAATGTTTTATGTGTCACAAAACAATGCTTTATCAAACTTTATCATGTAATGCCTGATAAAAAATCAGCACAATAGGTTACCATGACAACAGATTTAACCAATAAAAACCCTACAGATTTGATGAATAATTAATGTTACCTCCCCCAGTTCTATGTCAGAGTCAGATTGTATCTGGGAATCATGTAATAATGTGCCTGTTATCCTGTTCTCATCTGAAAACCTCCTCCGTCCTAACCTCACTGACAGGGCCAGGCTTTTGTAGGAATTCCTCTGTCATTCCCAGAAAAAAAACATGGCAGCTATGATAGTGATACCATCACCATAATGTTTGGTAATCTGGGATCCTTCTCCTAAATCCAATTTCAGACGTAATTCCTAAGATATCATGATTGGCTTTTTGATGCCCTGTACCATACTTTAGATGACTGTATAAAACATCTATGTAAGTTATTGAAATCCAAACTAGATTAGCAGCCATCATGGACACTACAGATTTAGGCTTAACATCTCAAACAATACACACAGACGAGAGTAAATTTTGTGTTTATCATTAAAATTCTATAGAATGACATAAGGGCTAGCTTGTCTCCAGGGTTGCGGCGTCTCCAAGGCCATTTTTATGTTATACGGTATCTTTGACGACAGTTATTTAAATCTTGAAGGTCAATTTTTTATATAGCTATAGTAACACAGTGAAGTAACTACATGGTCCCATTTATTAATGAAAGTAGCATTCAGAGTACTGTTTTTAATTTTACTTCTTTTACAAATTGATTTGCAACTTACTTTGAGCAAGGATTTTGTAAATGATTTGTCCATCGCCACTTGTTGACACCAGAATAATCATTGCTACTTTGTCCAGCCCTCCTTGTCGTCTGACCTTTGTTGTGAGGTTCACTTTGTTTGCTTTGGTTATATAATCTGGCTGTGTTTAATTAGCAGGATATCTGAAAAAAGAGCCGGCCTCACCTATCAGTTTTTGTTATCAGTACACCTGGAATTAATACGAAATATTTGTTTAGTGCTTCAGATGTTATAATACCAAGAATGACATGTCTGAAGGACATCAGGTCACAGAGTCAGTATATCTTCATACAGGTAATTTACCATAGAATTATCTACTGGTAATTTACCATCAAATTCAAAACAAAAAACATCTTTAATTATGAGCTATGAATGCCATACCTTATAGGACCATCACTGTAGGTGCTAGCTACCGTATCTGACCCGTCCCGTGTCAGACACATCCTGTCCCATTTTACTTTAAATGTATGGGTGCAGGGACATTTCATTTCTAGTTTTCTGTTGAATTGTTCTAATAAAAGATAACTTCAGATTTTGTTGCTTCATCTGTAAAAGTACATTTAATACAAAACAATCCTGGCCAGACGATGATATTGAGCTGATCTTGTGTCTGCTCAAGACAGGATAAAGAGCTTAATGAGGGTAGAAATTCGAGCTGTACTGATAGCGAAATTAAAAATGTATCAAACAATGACAAAGCAGTAGGAACATGTTAAAACAGGAATAATATAAAACAAGTATGAATTATTATCAAAGGATGTGAATTACCAAGGGACGGAATCACTTCAGAAATCCGTCCTAGTCGGAATATCCTCTTTACCGTCTCAGATATTGTAATTTATTGTGAGGCGTTTTATACTCCGTCGGGAGGTTTGTGTTTGATTCCACTGGATGGGGAAGGTGCCGTGGGCCAACAGGTTTGAGTACAGCGTCCTGTGTCTCTTTCATGTGACGACGTCTGTCCAAGTAATTTAGAGAAATTTTTCATTGGTTGACCTTTGGGAATTCAACATCAACTGCACCAGGACGTGTTAGAAAAGAGCTTGTCAAATGCTTATACAAAACTGTTAATGAAAATTTTACCGCATCACTAGTGAGGAAAATGAACTTGGCACTTGAGACTGTATTGATGTGTGTATTATAGTCAGTAAGAGTGTTCAGGCTGCTTCTCATCTTATCGTTTTAGAGGAGAAAATACAACTGATAAAGTACACCACAGAGTTAGCTACGGTATATTTTTCTGTTATTAAGGTCACGCAAAATGATATAAATATATCATTGATTTTATCCTTAAATCTTTGTTAAGCTTTTTAATGTGAATTTTTGGTTTAGCTTCATGCATTTCAAAATTTCAGTCTCATATAGACATCCTCTTCACCTTATTCACTTGAAATGAAACACTGTAAAAACATTTTTTTAAATTGATATTTGAATGTGAAGTATATTCTGTTTTGACTTTTTTTTTATTTAAGAATAAGAACGAAGACCAAGAAAAAGTCTTGGCAGATAAGGCTAGAAATACAACCCAGGGCTTGTTCAGTTTTATTGAATTATTCATTCATCTTTGATAACAGTTAATTTTGAGAATTTAAAATATTTTAGAAGCATGAAATGGAAATGCTTAAATTACAAAAAAGAAACAACTTTAAAATGGAAATCAAAAGTTGCTGTTTCAATGAGAGTAATTTTATAGATTATGAATTTTCAAAGTCAAATTTGGATGCTAAATTCATATCCCCCATAAACAAATTGAATTTTGTACTTTGTATAAAGTTAATGTAGTTTTCTTGTTTTGATGTTTTATTTAGATAATTAAAGGAATTTTATTCAAATGAAATACTATATACAATCTGCTGGAATATTCGATATAAAAACACCAAAATCTTCCAAAGAAACAAAATTTAAATAAAATGAAATAAAATGCAAAAAAAAAAAAAAAAAAAACTTGAGTGAGTCAGGCAGTGAGTAGCTGCACTTAACCCATGATATCCATTTGTATTCTCCAAAATTACAATTTATTTCTTCAAATATTGATGATCTGCGCTGAGTCTGTAACCAGCTTCATTAAAGTAGTGTGGTTTTCCTGGGAGTTTTATATGCCTGTATAAGGATTGAGTTTAAGTTATCTGTTGTCTAACCCGTGAGTCATGTTACTCTAGTCAGATTGGCTGGCCGTGCAGATTGCATCTATGTATCAATAATTTATAATTTGAAAATTTATTGAAATTTCAATTTTTCTCCTAATAGGAACAAAATCATTTCAAATTTATACTTTACCAAATTTAATACTTCCAAGACAAATTCTCATTTTTCTTCTTTTAAAATCTCTGATAAAGAACTGGTTCAAATTGTTTACATCTTTAAATTATGAATGTAAATACATGATAATTATTTATAGTTATTTAAATTATAATCAATTAATAATATCATTTAAAAAGGTTAACACTATACATGTTTATATATATAAAAAAAATATGTAAAAGTTCCTGTGTTGGTTTTGTTGTTCCTGTGTTGATTTCGTTGTTCCTGTGTTGATTTCGTTGTTCCTGTGTTGATTTCGTTGTTCCTGTGTTGATTTCATTGTTCCTGTGTTGATTTCATTGTTCCTGTGTTGGTTTTGTTGTTCCTGTGTTGATTTTGTTGTTCCTGTGTTGATTTTGTTGTTCCTGTGTTGATTTCGTTGTTCCTGTGTTGATTTCATTGTTCCTGTGTTGATTTCGTTGTTCCTGTGTTGATTTCGTTGTTCCTGTGTTGATTTCGTTGTATCTTTGGAAATGTCCTCATTCAGATGAGTAGTTTAGTCATTTTACAAGATCAAAGACATGCTCATTTAATAAGTCTCCAACATTTACATGTCAATCTAGTTTAATAAACAAGCCATTTGATTGGCTGAAGGGAACCCTGAACCTTTATCAGAGGCTTGGCGTTCCTTGACATGGATGTCACGAACGAATGAGAAATCAGTTCTATTTCAAATTCATATGATATTGTTTTACATATTTTGTACTTTTGTCTCTGATTTGATGAATCTGTCATTTGACGAGGCACAACAATTCAATCAAAGCCAATGCTATACATGTTCTGTGATAAAGTAACCATTGACGACGGGTTCAACACAAGTTCACGACACAAGGAGGCTATAGCATATCTGTAGTAATGGAAGATTTAGATCCTGACCTCCATACCTAAGTCTTCCTGCTCCAGTTTATATATCTGTAGGTTACGTGTAATTTATCCCAAACTTTTGATTTATTCGGTCAGTATGGTCATTAGTAACTTGGAAGCTTCAGATTCAAGTGATGGGGTACAATTTAGGCTCATAATTCAGACCATGGAATTTTTCAGTCAAATAATTATGAATTTATAGAAAAAACTGACAAATATTACCAAATAGATTCCTCCCCATGTGAGGGGAGGCGTAATCTGCCAATGCTAATTACATGTTACTGCCTTCATTGCTAAAACAGGAGTTAATGGTAGGGGGACACTTTTTTGTGGTAATTTGGTTATAACTGAAGAAATGAATCCTGGTCGAAAACCACAATGGAATTAAGGTTCTATTCTTGAAATGGATTTGGATTGATATGCATTTGAAGAGCTTTAAAAATAGATGAAAAGATCATTTTTTGATATATTTTTTTCTAAATAAAATGATGTTTTTGATTTTGATGTGTAATTTGATTAGCTCCTGCGTCACTTCCTTGTTGTACTGTGACAGATCTTCCCAGATCATCTCAAGCATGGTTTATGTGCATTCATGATACAGGAATCTGGTCTCCCATAACAAAGACCTGGTAGTTATTTGTTTTTTCATTGAACTTAAATTATCATTTCTTGATTATAGTTTGTATTAAATTGTTGTTTTATGTTACTCAGACATGGATCCAATTTTAAGACAAAAATCTTAATGTTTTTAGGAATTAAGCTACAGAATATTGTGTAGTTTCTATTTAACAGAGCAGTAGAAGGTTATTTGGTTTTCTGATGTTGCTGATAAAGATCTTTAGATGTTGTGTGATATGATAATGAGAAGGCTTGAGGAGAATTACAGTTCTACGATTTGTAACACCTGTAGAAGACAGAGAAAACATTGATTATACTTACAATATAAAAACTGGGAGAAATTTATGAGAAAATGAATCCCCAATGAAATAAACAGGATTTACACAGGATCATGGTGCAACCAAAGCAATCATTGCGAGGGAACTCTCCTGTGTAGAGGTGTGAAAAGTGTAGAGCTTTGTTTGGCGCCAGTGCTGAGTACTTGTTAGCACTCATGGTTGACGATCGTGAGACGACAGATTTGATCGTCAGACAGAGCCGGTCCCAGGGTCCTTCTATCATCACACATATCACAGCCTTTCGGATTTACCTTACGAGCTGTTTAGGTCTTTCCTTTAAAATTTCATGATCTTTAAACAAGATAGTTAGCCAGAGATTTATCAAAGCATGTTTTCTTTCAATGAAATTGAACTGATTGTACTAAAGAAACAGGATAGATTTTGTAGCACCATTACATCATATCTGTGTGTAGATGGCTACAGCATTCAAAATAATGTACTTGGAATGCATTAATTCTCATTTTTGATTTTATTTTATAGGTATATTGAACAGTAAATAAATAACCTAAAATTATAAATAAATATGTAAACAACACAAGCATTACAGAAAATAATCTCAGATTATTATTTCAAGAGTTTTAACTAGAATCTAAGCTATTATAATTTTTTTTCAAATCATAAATTTTTTGAGAATATTTTTTAGATGTAATTGTTGTTTTTGTGGTACAGGTCTCATTAAGGCTTTGCTTTTATACTAAAATCTCTTGTCATTACTTTGGTGTACATGTAAAATTTTGAGAATGTACATGGTATATAGAAGTATGTAAAATTTTGAGAATGTACATGGTATATAGAAGTTGTGCTCTATTCTCGTTAACTCTCCTGGTTAATGTAGCTCCTTAAGGAGCACAATGATATTCCTTAAGGAGCACAATGATATGGTAGGTTTTAGTCTGTTTAGATTTATATTTCCCTAATGATGCTTTTAACAGCACTGATCTGGAGTAAACTTTATAAATTTCTCATTTTATCTCCGTCGTCATATAAAACCTGGATATAAGGTATAGCTCTGAGTGTATGGTTCCTGGGGGTGTATTGGAATACTGAAGTCAGAAATCAGGGTATGGAGAGTAAATGTGACATGTCGTAAAATTCAGGACTGTATTCCTTATAGATATTCAAAGGATCTCTTCCTCACCAAACAGTCATTAATGGGCACATAGTATGAACAACCAAACCCAGAGGGGCGAACACGACACAGAAAACAGGCCCGAAATCTTGTCAGGAATACATTTGGTCTACAATCATCGGCTGAGATTTTGTTTTGCTTGTTTTTTTATATCTTTATTTTTTTTTTACTTTGTTTTTAAGAGACAACACCTCTTGGATCAAAAAGGAAACAGCATTCTTCACAGTTACGAAAAGTACTTTTATTGTAGTTTGAACAGTAATTTGAAAAATGACATTCCAGAATCTGTTGAATCAGTTTTGAGCTTTTGGTGACTTATTCTGAGATTTGCGACTGTCATGATATATTTTGCTACAACATATACCTAATGCTTTCTAGTGTTGGTTGTTCGTGGTATTTTGACACGAAATCCCCTGAGTTTTAGGGTGAGATGACAAAGAAGGCCTGGACAATACAGTCGGTGTTAGTTCCTGGTCCTGGTCTATAGCAGTCTGTCCAGCTATGTGTTGTATATATTGGCCTGTAGAAATTATAAATCAGACACAACATCTAGGAGGCCTGAGCATATTTATATTACTTGTGTGTCTATTATTGGTAGATATATAGGTACATATAACCTACAGGGAGGATACATTGAAGGAAGAGTCTATCAATAGTACAATTAATACACTATTACTCTGAAACGTTCATATGACTTTAGTCATGGTCAACACTGAATCAGGGAAAAGTGGTGAAAAACATCTTCACAGGACAAATATAATTAGATAATTCTTGAAGTGTAACGGCTAACATTTAGGGGGCAGTAGCTGATTGGTTTAGGTGTTTTGTAACCATGAGGCCTCCAACTCTGGGTTATTGTGAGAACCCTTGTAAGGTCTTTGACATTATACTGACTGTAGGTCGAGGGTTTTTCTCCAGGTACTCCAGCTTTCCTCCATCATCTGAACTAGGTTAATTGTTCTAGCTTTGTCTGTAGTGGCATGCTTCAGTAAAATATTATTATCAAGACTTCTGTACAAACATACTGTAGTCTCCAACAATACGCCTGTGTATTTTATTGTCGTGTTTCTTGACCTCTGTTTCAGTCCTTCGCTGACGAGGGCAGAGTTTGTCAGTGTTAAAGTACATACCATATATTTTTCAATAAAGATTCCACTTTTATTAGATTATCTTGGTTTATTTTGATGTGAGGGCTAAATTGTATAATTGGTAAAATGTAAATTGGCTTCGGTAAGTAAACCTTCACATAATCCCTAGAGAAGTGCATCATGGGATATAGCATGACAACATGCAGGAATCTGAGGATTAGGGTAGCTGATTCCACAAACATCTCTATAACTCAGAATATTAGGAATGTAATTAATCATTCTCGTAAATAAAACTTTGTTTGTGTGGTTTTATAAAGTTTAATTAATGGAAATTGTCTGTAATTAGTCACATGGTCTTATGTCATGTAGCACGTTGTCAAGGAAGCTTTGGAAGTTAGAGGAAGAATTACACAAAATCTGGATCATTAAAACTCTTGCTTTGATCTCAGAGTTTAATATTACTCTTGGATCATGATCAGTGTCAGGTTTGTGCCAAAAAAAAGTGCAATTTAGGTGCAAACACACCAAGTTTAATTACGTTGCTGCAGAAAGAAATCTACTGGAGTTTTAATGAAAATTTGGAAGTGTCAGGATAATTAAATAAACTTAACATAGGAAATTCTTCTTAAATCCTAGAAGTCAAATAAATTCATTTGGTCAGATTTTATCCAGTAATCTTGACAAATTAGAGTTGCTGTTTGATGCAGAAACATATATACTACTGTTTATTATATGTCACCATATATACTATTGTTTATTCTGTCGCAGATGTTTAATTCTCTTGTTTCATATCAATGTCAAGTGAAGATGAGATTCAAAAACAAATTATCAGTAATTAGTATAAATTCTGTTTTGATATCTCATCGAATTCTCAAAAGCATTATTTCATCAGGTAAAATAAAATACAAAGTCAGATGTAATAGTGTGTGTTCCTAGATCCCTGAGAAAGTCTGAGGTAATAGTGTGTGTTCCTAGATCCCTGAGAAAGTCTGAGGTAATAGTCTGTGTTCCTAGATCCCTGAGAAAGTCAGATGTAATAGTCTGTGTTCCTAGATCCCTGAGAAAGTCAGATGTAATAGTCTGTGTTCCTAGATCCCTGAGAAAGTCAGATGTAATAGTCTGTGTTCCTAGATCCCTGAGAAAGTCAGATGTAATAGTCTGTGTACCTAGATCCCTGAGAAAGTCAGATGTAATAGTCTGTGTACCTAGATCCCTGAGAAAGTCAGATGTAATAGTCTGTGTTCCTAGATCCCTGAGAAAGTCAGATGTAATAGTCTGTGTTCCTAGATCCCTGAGAAAGTCAGATGTAATAGTCTGTGTTCCTAGATCCCTGAGAAAGTCAGATGTAATAGTCTGTGTTCCTAGATCCCTGAGAAAGTCAGATGTAATAGTCTGTGTTCCTAGATCCCTGAGAAAGTCAGATGTAATAGTCTGTGTTCCTAGATCACTGAGAAAGTCAGATGTAATAGTCTGTGTCCTAGATCCCTGAGAAAGTCTGAGTAATAGTCTGTGTTCCTAGATCCCTGAGAAAGTCAGGTAAATAGTCTGTGTTCCTAGATCCCTGAGAAAGTCTGAGGTAATAGTCTGTGTCCTAGATCCCTGAGAAAGTCAGATGTAATAGTCTGTGTACCTAGATCCCTGAGAAAGTCAGATGTAATAGTCTGTGTACCTAGATCCCTGAGAAAGTCAGATGTAATAGTCTGTGTTCCTAGATCCCTGAGAAAGTCAGATGTAATAGTCTGTGTTCCTAGATCCCTGAGAAAGTCTGAGGTAATAGTCTGTGTCTGTGTTCCTAGATCCCTGAGAAAGTCAGATGTAATAGTCTGTGTTCCTAGATCCCTGAGAAAGTCAGATGTAATAGTCTGTGTTCCTAGATCCCTGAGAAAGTCAGATGTAATAGTCTGTGTTCCTAGATCCCTGAGAAAGTCAGATGTAATAGTCTGTGTTCCTAGATCCCTGAGAAAGTCAGATGTAATAGTCTGTGTTCCTAGATCCCTGAGAAAGTCAGATGTAATAGTCTGTGTTCCTAGATCCCTGAGAAAGTCTGAGGTAATAGTCTGTGTTCCTGATCCCTGAGAAAGTCAGAGTGAATAGTCTGTGTTCCTAGATCCCTGAGAAAGTCTGAGGTAATAGTCTGTGTTCCTAGATCCCTGAGAAAGTCTGAGGTAATAGTCTGTGTCCTAGATCCCTGAGAAAGTCGAGGTAATAGTCTGTGTTCCTAGATCCCTGAGAAAGTCTGAGGTAATAGTCTGTGTTCCTAGATCCCTGAGAAAGTCTGAGGTAATAGTCTGTGTTCCTAGATCCCTGAGAAAGTCAGAGGTAATAGTCTGTGTTCCTAGATCCCTGAGAAAGTCAGATGTAAAGTCTGTGTATTCCTAGATCCCTGAGAAAGTCAGATGTAATAGTCTGTGTTCCTAGATCCCTGAGAAAGTCAGATGTAATAGTCTGTGTTCCTAGATCCCTGAGAAAGTCAGATGTAATAGTCTGTGTTCCTAGATCCCTGAGAAAGTCTGATGTAATAGTCTGTGTACCTAGATCCCTGAGAAAGTCAGATGTAATAGTCTGTGTTCCTAGATCCCTGAGAAAGTCAGATGTAATAGTCTGTGTTCCTAGATCCCTGAGAAAGTCTGAGGTAATAGTCTGTGTTGCTTAAGATCCCTGAGAAAGTCAGATGTAATAGTCTGTGTTCCTAGATCCCTGAGAAAGTCTGAGGTAATAGTGTGTGTTCCTAGATCCCTGAGAAAGTCAGATGTAATAGTCTGTGTTCCTAGATCCCTGAGAAAGTCAGATGTAATAGTCTGTGTTCCTAGATCCCTGAGAAAGTCAGATGTAATAGTATACAGTTAAAGTATGGGGTTGAGGGATATAGCAAGTTTCTGGTTTCCCGAGACTTGTCTATTTCCCGAGGCGGAGCCGAGGGAAATAGGCAAGTTCGAGGGAAACTTGATATATCACTCAATCCCATACTTTAACTGTTTTAATATACCGATACATACAAAAGCTATGATTACACTAAAAATATATTTCTTTCATACCTTTTATATTCCTGTCGCGTACGGCAATGGCCATTGGAGATTGAGATAATTTTACATTGTAATCGATCTACGTAATCTTATCTTCAAACATACAAATTATTCCCAGATGATAACTGTGATTCCATGTCCGTTTTGTTTTGCTTCTATTCAAACCGCAGGTTAAAATTTGATTCCGCTATGATTTCTCGCTATTTCAACATTTATACCACTAACGTTAGGCATTCTTCTAAATTTATATATAAATATTGTTGAAATTCCGAGACGTTAACCACTTACAGGTAGCCTAAATATATACATAACAACTGTACGTACATGTAAAAGGTATTGTCCTCTGACCCCATTACATTTATCACAAGCCTCTCACTTACAAGATAAACATGACGACGTGTTCGGTAACAGTTTACGATCGATACTAACGTCGTCTGAGTACGCCAACGGAGATGGCGTGATCGGAAACTAGCTTTGTCCAATTGTTACGTCACCTAGCAACTGATGGCGTGATCGGAAACAAGTCCCGCCCACCTCAAATCTGATTGGTTAAACGGAAATATCCGAGTGCAAGGGTGTGCTAGCTTCCAGGGGTGTGCTAGTTCGATGACTAGCACACAGCTGAGAGAGGTTTTTGGAAAAAGCAGGGAGCTAGTAAATTTAACAAAGTATCTTTTATATAGTGTAAATAAAGTAGAGGTATATTAATCTGTGTTCCTAGATCCCTGAGAAAGTCAGATGTAATAGTCTGTGTTCCTAGATCCCTGAGAAAGTCAGATGTAATAGTCTGTGTTCCTAGATCCCTGAGAAAGTCTGAGGTAATAATCTGTGTTGCTTAAGATCCCTGAGAAAGTCAGATGTAATGATCTGTGTTCCTAGATCCCTGAGAAAGTCAGATGTAATAGTCTGTGTTCCTAGATCCCTGAGAAAGTCAGATGTAATAGTCTGTGTTCCTAGATCCCTGAGAAAGTCAGATGTAATAGTCTGTGTTCCTAGATCCCTGAGAAAGTCAGATGTAATAGTCTGTGTTCCTAGATCCCTGAGAAAGTCAGATGTAATAGTCTGTGTTCCTAGATCCCTGAGAAAGTCAGATGTAATAGTCTGTGTTCCTAGATCCCTGAGAAAGTCATATGTATTAGTCTGTGTTCCTAGATCCCCGAGAAATAAACTTACCTGGTATTATTGTTCTAGTGGTCTCAAAATCAAGGTCGATAGTGCTATAGTGTAAGAATGTCAGACACATTAACCACTAGGCCCTTGTGGCTCCACAACAAGAAACATAAAACACAGGAATGAGGTTTTGAAGGAATAGGTTAAGGAATAGGTGAAGGAATAGGTGTAGGAACTTGATAGACTGCTGACACTAACCATTTATTTCTGTAGCTACCTATAACATCTAAAACTGCTCAAATCATAGTTTACATTCGTAAAGTTAATTTAAGTTGTAAAAGAGGTGAACACACACTCACACAACATTCCAATAACATAAAACAAAACATACAGGTTACCTGGATCTTTGTGTAAATATATAGCAAATATATCATAACTCAGTATGCTGTTTTTGAAATGGAAATGTTGCCTTTTTACCCACTGAGGACTGATCTGATATGTATTAAGCCACAACACAATCAATACAAGGTTTGGAAAGTCGAAATCCTGGCAAGTTTGGCCTCAATTTGATTTTAGATGGTGCAATTTCTGCTTCTGGTAGTCCATCAAATTTTGACAACTCTTGTTATCAATTCTGAGATTGCCTACACTTTATGGATAGGTAAGAAATGTGCTGGACTCGTCTCATTGTCCTCCATCATTCCACTGAACTGAGGCGTTCTGTATCAATCTTGCACACCAAATCTTATTTATAACGACAGTAATCAGTAAAATGGCTGTAAAAATCAGTGTCACTCAAGTGCTTGTTGGCTTTATGACTTGTTTCAGGACAGACTAACTCTCGTTTGTTCATATGGCAAGTTCGGCCAGAAACTAGTCTGTCAGGCAGAATTCATTCCCGCCCTTCTGACAGATTCCACTTGTAAATTTGTTTTATGGTTGAGCGACCACGGAACACCCACTAAATAGAACGTTGGTTGAGGCAGAAAATCTATTTGATTCGATCACATGGCTTTACTGGCCTAAACTTACAGCTTCAGGTTGTACGCTTAATGTAGTTCACAAAAACGGTTTGTGTGTGTATCTGTTTCCAGACAGGTAGCTGATGATGGAACAAGCTTGAGATATAAAGTTTGAGGATACAGTTGTGAGAATTTTAATAAAACAATAGGGATTGTTGACTGGATTTCTAGGATGTTTCATTTGGTCAAACTAACAAAGAGTGATATAGCAATACCGACAAGTGATTGGAAGCCAACATTGTAGTAATAGTGTGTCCGATGCTCTGCTTTCTCTGGTTAAAGATCTACCAAAATCAATGTGGACATCGTGACTCACAATTTGTCTGCTAAGGGAGATTACTCTGATCGCAATTTGTTGTAATCAGCAGCTCTAATGATGATAAGTTTGATGGTGTTTATTGGGGTATTTATGTAGGTTCTAGATTATGGTAAATGATTGGTGGATACTAGGGTTATAGATATCTGTATTGGTGGAGAGATAATCTGTTGTATACTATAGACACAGCTCTAGAAGTCTATAACTGGACATTGAGGTCTGTTTTGACCTCTGGATGTTGAGGTCTGTTTTGACCCCTGGACGTTGAGGTCTGTTTTGACCACTGGACATTGAGGTCTGTTTTGACCCCTGGATGTTGAGGTCTGTTTTGACCTCTGGATGTTGATGTCTGTTTTGACCTCTGGATGTTAAGGTCTGTTATGACCTCTGGATGTTAAGGTCTGTTTTGACCTCTGGACGTTCGGTCTGTTTTGACCACTGGACATTGAGGTCTGTTTTGACCTCTAGATGTAAAGGTTGGTTTTGACCTCTGGACATTGAGGTCTGTTTTGGCCTCTGGACATTGAGGTTTGTTTTGACCTCTGGACACTTGAGGTCTGTTTTGACCTCTGGACATTGAGGTCTGTTTTGACCCCTGGATGTTGAGGTCTGTTTTGACCCCTGGACGTTGAGGTCTGTTTTGACCTCTGGACATTGAGGTCTGTTTTGACCCCTGGATGTTAAGGTCTGTTTTGACCTCTGGATGTTGAGGTCTGTTTTGACCCCTGGACGTTGAGGTCTGTTTTGACCGCTGGATGTTAAGGTCTGTTTTGACCTCTGGGCATTGAGGTCTGTTTTGACCTCTGGACATTGAGGTCTGTTTTGACCTCTAGTTGTAAAGGTCTATTTTGACGTCTGGACATTGAGGTCTGTTTTGACCTCTGGATGTTGAGGTCTGTTTTGACCTCTGGACACTGAGGTCTGTTTTGATCTCTGGACGTTGAGGTCTGTTTTGACCTCTGGACACTGAGGTCTGTTTTGACCCCTGGATGTTGAGGTCTGTTTTGACCTCTGGACATTGAGGTCTGTTTTAACCTCTGAATGTAAAGGTCGGTTTTGACCTCTGGACATTGAGGTCTGTTTTGACCTCTGGACATTGAGGTTTGTTTTGACCTCTGGACATTGAGGTCTGTTCTGACCCCTGGATGATGAGGTCAGTTTTGACCCCTGGATGTTGAGGTCTGTTTTGACCTCTGGACACTGAGGTCTGTTTTGACCCCTGGACATTGAGGTCTGTTTTGACCTCTGGATGTTAAGGTCTGTTTTGACCCCTGGATGTTGAGGTCTGTTTTGACCTCTTGACATTGAGGTCTGTTTTGACGTCTGGACATTGAGGTCTGTTTTGACCTCTGGGTGTTAAGGTCTGTTTTGACCCCTGGATGTTGATGTCTGTTTTGACCTCTGGATGTTAAGGTCTGTTATGACCTCTGGACACTGAGGTCTGTTTTGACCCCTGGATGTTGAGGTCTGTTTTGACCTCTGGACATTGAGGTCTGTTTTGACCCTTGGATGTTGAGGTCTGTTTTGACCCCTGGACGTTGAGGTATGTTTTGACCTCTGGACATTGAGGTCAGTTTTGACCAATATTAGAGAGCAGCTCAAGTCTTGTAACTGTAGGAATTCTGTGATAAACTTGATTAAGCCCTGTTCTACTGACATTCCCTTATCAAGTTGTGGACAGGGTCTGATGGCCAGAATTATCGATCCCTTGACCAGTGTATCCTCCTGTCCAGCTCTACACCCCCATAACAATACAAGAACACCAATTCACTTAACATCCAAGTCAACAGTTGTCAGCTTCAGCAAGGTTCAATGCTTTGGTCCAGAACAACCTGCTTATGGTTTGAGATGCTAAACTGCTAGTATGTTTGTATAACTATTTCAATTAAAAGTATCTGTTTTGTTTAAAAGATATGGTAAATCTTGATATAATGACTTTGTGGAATGATTTTGTTGGAGACTGTAAGCTGATTAGGTGCTCAGATAAACAGGATAACACTTGATAAGGTTTGTTGGAATGCTTCCTCTGGTAAAAACAGTGTGTTACATGGTCAGAGGGATATTTGGTCCTAAAGCCATACAATAGGATACTGAGAAATTTAGGCCACAATTGTACTGATTCTGTCACAAAGAATAACATAAACAAGGGATCTGTCTCCACAAAGATAATGTTCAGTTTGTTTGGTTTCACATTCTAAATAATGTAGCTATACAATACAGTAAGTACAATTAGTGACTTAATTAATGTGGTTGGATTTTAGTTTTGTTGATGATACTTTTGAAATATGCAGTGTTTTTTTTGATCAGTCAGAAATTATGACTTGTCCCCTGTAAAACCTATGTCTTAAGTTTAAGAACAGTTTAATAATTATGAGAGCTGTTCCTAAACTGGTCTTAATTAGAAAAGCTTGCTCTGTTCAAGAACCGATTAGGAACTTCATTTGTTTTTATAAGCGGTCTTAGATAATTTTTGAACGTTTTCAAATACAGTTCATGAATAATGTTGTTCTTAGAATGTGCTTGACATGTTCTTGCACTGAATTAAAGAATATTTTGAGAACAGTTCGAGAACTGACACGTTCTTGAGATGTTCATTTATTCTTTAATTAGAACTTATATAATTTTACATCTTTTCAAGAACATTTGTAAACCTACATCTTTAATGTACATTGTCTTGTAATGCTTATTGATGAATCAATATGTAATTAATATTTTCAAACATTCTTAAAATTCTTTTAACATACTATCAACATTCTATTAACATTCTATTAACATCCTATCCACATCCTATTAACATCCTATCCACATCCTATTAACATCCTATCCACATCCTATTAACATCCTATTAACATCCTATCCTATTAACATCCTATTAACATCCTATCCACATCCTATTAACATCCTATCCACATCCTATTAACATCCTATCCACATCCTATTAACATTCTATCCACATCCTATTAACATCCTATCCACATCCTATTAACATCCTATCCACATCCTATTAACATCCTATCCACATCCTATTAACATCCTATCAACATCCTTTTAACATCCTATCCACATAATATCCACATCCTATTAACATCCTATTAACATCCTATTAACATCCTATCCACATGCTATTAACATCCTATCCACATCCTATTAACATCCTATCCACATCCTATTAACATCCTATCCACATCCTATTAACATCCTATTAACATCCATCCTATTAACATCCTATTAACATCCTATTAACATCCTATCCACATCCTTTTAACATCCTATCCACATCCTATTAACATCCTATCCACATCCTATTAACATTCTATCCACATCCTATTAACATCCTATCCACATCCTATTAACATCCTATCCACATCCTATTAACATCCTATCCACATCCTATTAACATCCTATCCACATCCTATCCACATCCTATTAACATCCTATCCACATCCTATTAACATCCTATCCACATCCTATTAACATCCTATCCACATCCTATTAACATCCTATTAACATCCTATTAACATCCTATCCACATCCTATTAACATCCTATTAACATCCTATCCACATCCTATTAACATCCTATCCACATCCTATTAACATCCTATCCACATCCTATTAACATCCTATCCACATCCTATTAACATCCTATTAACATCCTATTAACATTCTATCCACATCCTATTAACATCCTATTAACATCCTATCCACATCCTATTAACATCCTATCCACATCCTATTAACATCCTATTAACATCCTATTAACATCCTATCCACATCCTATTAACATCCTATTAACATCCTATCCACATCCTATTAACATCCTATCCACATCCTATTAACATCCTATTAACATCCTATCCACATCCTATTAACATCCTATCCACATCCTATTAACATCCTATCCACATCCTATTAACATCCTATCCACATCCTATTAACATACTATCCACATCCTATTAACATCCTATTAACATCCTATTAACATCCTATTAACATTCTATCCACATCCTATTAACATCCTATTAACATCCTATTAACATTCTATCAACATTCTATTAACATCCTATCCACATCCTATTAACATCCTATTAACATTCTATTAACATTCTATCAACATTCTATTAACATCCTATTAACATTCTATTAACATCCTATTAACATCCTATTAACATTCTATTAACATCCTATTAACATCCTATTAACATTCTATCAACATTCTATTAACATCCTATTAACATTCTATCCACGTCCTATTAACATCCTATTAACATCCTATTAACATCCTATTAACATTCTATCAACATCCTATTAACATCCTATTAACATCCTATTAACATTCTATCCACATCCTATTAACATCCTATTAACATCCTATTAACATTCTATCCACATCCTATTAACATCCTATTAACATCCTATTAACATTCTATCCACATCCTATCAACATCCTATTAACATTCTATCCACATCCTATCAACATCATCTATTAACATCCTATTAACATCCTATCCAACATCCTATTAACATCCTATCCACATCCTATTAACATCCTATCCACATCCTATTAACATCCTATCCACATCCTATTAACATCCTATCCACATCCTATTAACATCCTATCCACATCCTATTAACATCCTATCCACATCCTATTAACATCCTATCCACATCCTATTAACATCCTATTAACATTCTATTAACATCCTATTAACATCCTATTAACATCCTATTAACATTCTATCCACATCCTATTAACATCCTATTAACATCCTATTAACATTCTATCCACATCCTATTAACATCCTATCCACATCCTATTAACATTCTATCCACATCCTATTAACATCCTATCCACATCCTATTAACATACTATCCACATCCTATTAACATCCTATTAACATCCTATTAACATCCTATTAACATTCTATCCACATCCTATTAACATTCTATCCACTCCTATTAACATCTATAACATCCTATCCACATCCTATTAACATCCTATTAACATTCTATCCACATCCTATTAACATCCTATTAACATCCTATTAACATTCTATCCACATCTATTAACATCCTATCCACATCCTATTAACATTCTATCCACATTCCCTATTAACATCCTATCCACATCCTATTAACATCCTATTAACATCCTATTAACATTCTATCCACATCCTATTAACATCCTATTAACATCCTATTAACATCCTATTAACATCCTATCCACATCCTATTAACATCCTATTAACATCCTATTAACATCCTATTAACATCCTATTAACATCCTATTAACATTCTATCCACATCCTATTAACATCCTATTAACATTCTATTAACATCCTATTAACATCCTATCCACATCCTATTAACATCCTATTAACATCCTATTAACATCCTATTAACATCCTATCCACATCCTATTAACATCCTATCCACATCCTATTAACATCCTATTAACATCCTATTAACATCCTATCCACATCCTATTAACATCCTATTAACATTCTATTAACATCCTATTAACATCCTATTAACATCCTATCCACATCCTATTAACATCCTATTAACATCCTATTAACATCCTATTAACATTCTATTAACATCCTATTAACATTCTATTAACATTCTATTAACATCCTATTAACATTCTATTAACATTCTATTAACATCCTATTAACATCCTATTAACATCCTATTAACATCCTATTAACATCCTATTAACATTCTATCAACATTCTATTAACATCCTATTAACATTCTATCCACATCCTATTAACATCCTATTAACATTCTATCCCATCCTATTAACATCCTATTAACATCCTATTAACATCCTATTAACATTCTATCAACATTCTATTAACATCCTATTAACATCCTATTGACATCCTATCCACATCCTATTAACATCCTATTAACATCCTATTAACATCCTATTAACATCCTATTAACATTCCTATTAACATTCTATTAACATCCTATTAAACATTCTATCCACATCCTATTAACATCCTATTAACATCCTATTAACATCCTATTAACGTTCTATCCACATCCTATTAAAGTTCTATCCACATCCTATCAACATTCTATTAACATCCTATTAACATTCTATCAACATTCTATCAACATCCTATTAACATCCTATTAACATCCTATTAACATCCTATTAACATTCTATCCACATCCTATTAACATCCTATTAACATTCTATCCCCATCCTATTAACATCCTATTAACATTCTATCAACATTCTATTAACATCCTATTAACATTCTATCAACATTCTATTAACATCCTATTAACATCCTATTAACATCCTATTAACATTCTATCAACATTCTATCCACATCCTATTAACATTCTATCCACATCCTATTAACATCCTATCCACATCCTATTAACATCCTATCCACATCCTATTAACATTCTATCCACATCCTATTAACATTCTATTAACATCCTATTAACATCCTATTAACATTCTATCAACATCCTATTAACATTCTATTAACATTCTATCAACATTCTATTAACATCCTATTAACATTCTATTAACATTCTATCCACATCCTATTAACATCCTATTAACATCCTATTAACATTCTATTAACATTCTATTAACATCCTATTAACATTCTATCCACATTCTATTAACATCCTATCCACATCCTATTAACATCCTATCCACATCCTATTAACATCCTATCCACATCCTATTAACATCCTATCCACATCCTATTAACATACTATCCACATCCTATTAACATCCTATCAACATGCTTTTAACATCCTATCCACATTCTATTAACAGCCAAGATCATTTAAGGATTTGCTAGGTTTAGAAGATGGAAGAAAGTCAGAATCCAAGGGAAAAATGACTGAGCAGTAGTCAGTACCTAGCACACATGAATTTGGAACTCATGACCCGTCTGAGGTGGAAGGCTAATATGGTAACATGTCTGAACACTACTCAGTCAATGCAGCATTTCTTCAGTATACAAAGGATCAGATCCATACGATATCACTGCAACATTCAAATCGTGTTAAAATGCCAAATTAAGGTATTCCATTTGATGAAATTTAGATTTACAAAAAAGAAATTTTAGAACTCATTTAATGAAGTAAATGTTTCAGATCAAAGAGAATAAGAGATGGGTTGATGTCACTTACTGTCAAACAAACTCCATTTTGATATTGAGGCATATAAAAAGCCTGAAGTGTATTGAGTTGATTAAAAATTAACGAGTTAATAGGAGGCTCATCCCACAGGAAAAAATGTATAACGAGATATGAATGTTTTATATAGGAAGTGTTCTGTATTACTTAGGATCTGTCTGATCATTGCAACCTGTGTCTTAATTGTATTTCACCAGTTCACCAGAACTAAGCTCTCCTACATTTGCTGTCCTTATCAAGTGTTCGTGAAATTCATTGTTTTAGATAACGAGTACTGCTGGTATTATATTCTCATTGAACCAGGTTGTATAATTGCTGTATGTTCATTAGGATATCTAATTAATAAAAGAAATAGCAATTTGATTTCTGTTATCAATTCAATAATCTAAATGGGAATTAAATACATTTTTTTCATTTCAATTTGTCTTCAGGATACATCGAGTGTTCCTGCAGATATTTCTGTAAAAATGTCCCAGTTAATGCTATTAAGTTAAATAATAAATACTTGTCATTAACGTTTTGAGTGTGGGCTTAAGTCTTAAGCAAAATTATGTATTCAGAAATATGTCTGAAACATAAGCTCAATCTATCTGTTAATCATGATTAAATTAGATTAAGTCTGCACTTTGCTTTGATAATTAAGATATTACAAAAAAATAACCTTTTATTATGCAAATTTTCACATTAACTGAAATATAAATTGTTGTATTCAGTAAACTATAGATTGCTGTAGTCAGCAATGCATTGGCAGTATTCTGTGTGTTGATATAACACACCCTAGTTTGATGTTATAACCATGTTGATCCACAGTAAGCTACCTGTATATCTCTGAGTGTCGCTGATGTCAGAAATCCCTCAGGGAACAGCTGACTAATTGTGGGCTGATCTAGGTATCATTGTTGTTGGAGCAACAGGCCCGTTATCAAACATGAACCATATTATTGTTACATCATAAAGCACGGAAAACTGCAAAATATAAACAAACGTCTGGTCGGTCTTACTTGTTTAATGGCGACATATTTACACAAGTCGTGGCAGAAATAAAGCTGGTGTCAGTGAGGCAAATAGCAGGCATTGATATAGGGATGGTAACTTCAGTAAACAGGTTTGTAATATAGGGATGGTAACTTCAGCATACAAGTTTGTAATATAGGGATGGTTACTTTAGCAAACAAGTTTGTAATATAGGGATGGTTACTTTAGCAAACAAGTTTGTATAGGGATGGTAACTTTAGCAAACAAGTTTGTAATATAGGGATGGTAACTTCAGTAAACAGGTTTGTAATATAGGGATGGTTACTTCAGTAAACAGGTTTGTAATATAGGGATGGTAACTTCAGCATACAAGTTTGTAATATAGGGATGGGTACTTTAGCAAACAAGTTTGTAATATAGGGATGGTTACTTTAGCAAACAAGTTTGTATAGGGATGGTAACTTCAGTAAACAGGTTTGTAATATAGGGATGGTGACTTCATTAAACAAGTTTGTAATATAGGATGGTAACTTCAGTTAACAGGTTTGTAATATAGGGATGGTTACTTCAGTAAACAGGTTTGTAATATAGGGATGGTCACTTCAGCAAACAAGTTTGTAATATAGGGATGTTTGTAATATAGGGATGGTAACTTCAGTAAACAAGTTTGTAATATAGGGATGGTAACTTCAGTAAACAGGTTTGTAATATAGGGATGGTAACTTCAGTAAACAGGTTTGTAATATAGGGATGGTAACTTCAGTAAACAGGTTTGTAATATAGGGATGGTAACTTCAGTTAACAGGTTTGTAATATAGGTAACAGTTTGTAATGGGATGGTTACTTCAGTTAACAGGTTTGTAATATAGGGTTTGATGGTAACTTCAGTAAACAGGTTTGTAAAATAGGGATGGTAACTTCAGTAAACAGTTTGTAATAATAGGGATGGTAACTTCAGTAAACAGGTTTGTAATATAGGGATGGTTACTTCAGTTAACAGGTTTGTAAGATAGGGATGCTGACTTCAGTAAACAGGTTTGTAATATATGGGATGGTTGTAAATAAGGGATGCTGACTTCAGTAAAACAGGTTTGTAATATAGGGATGGTTACTTCAGTAAACAGGTTTGTAATATAGGGATGGTAACTTCAGTAAACAGGTTTGTAATATAGGGATGGTTACTTCAGTTAACAGGTTTGTAAGATAGGGATGCTGACTTCAGTAAACAGGTTTGTAATATAGGGATGGTAACTTCAGTAAACAGGTTTGTAATATAGGGATGGTTACTTCAGTAAACAGGTTTGTAATATAGGGATGGTAACTTCACTTCAGTAAACAGTTTGTAATATAGGGATGGTAACTTCAGTTAACAGGTTTGTAAGATAGGGATGGTTACTTCAGTAAACAGGTTGTAATATAGGGATGGTAACTTCAGTAAACAGTTTGTAATATAGGGATGGTTCACTTAACAGGTTTGTAACAAACAGGGATGTTTGTAACAGGTTTGATAAGTAGGGATGCTGACTTCAGTAAACAAGTTTGTAATATAGGGATGGTAACTTCAGTTAACAGGTTTGTAAGTATAGGGATGGTTACTTCAGTTAACAGGTTTGTAAGATAGGGATGCTGACTTCAGTAAACAAGTTTGTAATATAGGGATGGTCACTTCAACAAACAAGTTTGTAATATAGGGATAGTTAACTTCAGTAAACAGGTTTGTAATATAGGGATGGTTACTTCAGTAAACAGGTTTGTAATATAGGGATGGTAACATTCAGTAAACAGGTTTTGTAATATGGGACGTGGCACTTCAGTAATACAAGTTTGTAATATAGGGATGGTAACTTCAGCAAACAAGTTTGTAATATAGGGATGGTGACTTCAGTAAACAAGTTTGTAATATAGGGATGGTAACTTCAGTAAACAGGTTTGTAATATAGGGATGGTTACTTCAGTAAACAAGTTTGTAATATAGGGATGGTAACTTCAGCAAACAGGTTTGTAATATAGGGATGGTTACTTCAGTAAACAGGTTTGTAATATAGGGATGGTTACTTCAGTAAACAGGTTTGTAATATAGGGATGGTAACTTCAGTAAACAGGTTTGTAATATAGGGATGGTTACTTCAGTAAACAGGTTTGTAATATAGGGATGGTTACTTCAGTAAACAGGTTTGTAATATAGGGATGGTAACTTCAGTAAACAGGTTTGTAATATAGGGATGGTAACTTCAGTAAACAGGTTTGTAATATAGGGTAGGACTTTGTAATGGGATGGTCACTTCAGTAAACAAGTTTGTAATATAGGGATGGTAACTTCAGTAAACAGGTTTGTAATATAGGGATGGTAACTTCAGTAAACAAGTTTGTAAAATAGGGATGGTAACTTCAGTAAACAAGTTTGTAATATAGGTAACTTCAGTAAACAGGTTTTGTAATATAGGGACGTGGCTTTAGCATACAAGTTTGTAATATAGGGATGGTTACTTTAGCAAACAAGTTTGTAATATAGGGATGGTTACTTCAGCATACAAGTTTTGTAATATAGGGATGGTTACTTCAGTTAACAGGTTTGTAATATAGGGATGGTTACTTCAGTAAACAGGTTTGTAATATAGGGATGGTAACTTCAGTAAACAAGTTTGTAATATAGGGATGGTAACTTCAGTAAACAGGTTTGTAATATAGGGACGTGGCTTTAGCATACAAGTTTGTAATATAGGGATGGTTACTTTAGCAAACAAGTTTGTAATATAGGGATGGTTACTTCAGCAAACAAGTTTGTAATATAGGGATGGTTACTTCAGCAAACAAGTTTGTAATATAGGGATGGTTACTTCAGCAAACAAGTTTGTAATATAGGGATGGTTACTTCAGTAAACAGGTTTGTAATATAGGGATGGTAACTTCAGTAAACAAGTTATAGGGATGGTAATTCATAGGGGGATGGTGACTTCAGCAAACAGTTTTGTAATATAGGGATGGTAACTTCAGTAAACAGACTTTGTAATATAGGGATGGTTACTTCAGTAAACAAGTTTGTAATATAGGGATGGTTAACTTCAGTAAACAAGTTTGTAATATAGGGATGGTTAACTAAACAATTTGTAAACAGGGATTTGTAATATAGGTATGGTTACTTCAGTAAACAAGTTTGTAATATAGGATGGTAACTTCAGCAAACAGGTTTGTAATATAGGGATGGTTACTGAACTTCAGTAAACAAGTTTGTAATATAGGGATGGTAACTTCAGTAAACAGTATAACAGGTTTGTAAGATAGGGATGGTCACTTCAGTAAACAAGTTTGTAATAAAGGGATGGTTACATTACAAACAAATTAGTAATATAGGGATGGTTACTTCAGCATACAAGTTTGTAATATAGGGTCGTTCTAATTGTCTGTGATGGTAACTTGTGATGACAATGTTACATTGCTGGTATTGTAAGCTTGGCTGGGAGGGTTTGTCGCACTAAGGAAATGGTGGCAGCTTCTGTATCTACGAGTCAGTGATAAGGGCCTTATTTAGTCCTGACAGTGGACCACAAGGACAATACTATACCCAGTGACTTGTCAGTGATAGGCAGTCACGACCCTGTATCTGCCGTGTGTTGTATCAGTGTGTGTCATAGACAGCAGGGCCTTACTTGGTACTCCTCAGATGAACGGGATCGCTTGGATAGCAGGCATCTTATTGGATAGATTGATTTTCTCATTCAGCTTGTAATCAATTGCTGTTGATCAGTATTCATGTGTGGCTATGGATGGAGGCTACCCCAGTCACACTTGTTGAAGTTTGGCCGTAACAATCAACAGTTGTAGTAACCTTACAATCCATCACTGCCTGCTAACTCATTTACTCACACACCACTTCAGGTCGGAGGCTTTTCCCTTAAAGCAATTTCATACAAAACCTCCCACTATTTTTGAAGTAGTTGGATGGACATTACCATTTTTGGATCTCTTTACAAATATCATTCTTTGAGATTTTTTTTGTTTTTCTTAATGTGGCAGTTCTGTAACGATCTTCAGTACTGTCATGACATAAATGAGAATTTGGAAATTTGTCTTTAATTTGAAATCTTGTAGGAATGTTATTAATTTCACTGTGTAGTAGAACCTATTGGCAGTGATGGATGTGTCTAAAGCTCGGGGAATATTGATATAGCACCAGGCTTTCATCACGAAAAAATATTTCAATTTCTCGGGCCAAAGCACTTTGCAGTGAAACTTTAAAATTGACCCTATCAGGCCGCTGATGGATGCCTGTACGGGTCGTTTAAGAGAACAAATTGGACCGAGGTTTACCGTAAGTAACGATGCCATTGACAGAGGTCTTCGAGTCATTTGTATCTCAGGGTGAGATAGCGCTGTGTAGATTCCATCGTAATTAAAGTCAGTGTTGACTTAGAAACAGAAACCTTGATGGTGTTGAATCGTCTCCGTGGAATCGGGAGAGAAACAGAAACGTTGATGCTGTGGAATCGTCGCCGTGGAATCTGGAGGTAGACTGACTGGGACAACAGATTAATTCTGTCCATTAATGGAAGGGGTATTAAAATCATGTGATATTGGTGTGGGTCTGAGAGGGATATTTAACTGGACAAAAGAAAGGTGTCATCTCAGGATTCATCAAGACAGATATATGAAGGATTCATCGATTCCTCGAGTTAGATTTACAATGTACCAATCTGTGAAGTCATATTTCCAGTAAATATATCAATGTCATATCTATAGTATGCGGGATTTATATAATGCATACAAGGTGGAATGACTAAGACTTTATTTTGAATTCAAAGTATTAAACATCAAGCTTGAACTGTTAAATACGTTGATGTATGTAGGAAACCTTAAAAGGACTAAGCAGATTATATGAATAATGCTTTGTAAGTCAATAAAAGTTAAAGAAACATGACTGTAAGACTGTAAGTTGTGTCTATAGACTGAATAAGCAATTTACTCCTAATAGGACGTTGTATGATCTGAATCGCCTAATAGGAGGTTGTATGACTCTGATTTTGTCTGATCTGCCGGAATAAATAATACCTGTTTGACATTCCCTAAGTTAGAACTGAACCTACGACATTCTGATTGGAAGTGATTGGATATGATTAACTTTTCTGTGCTATATGTCAGTACTTTTGTACCTTCGTTGATGAAGAGTTCCATTCAGTGACACATGAGTCTGCTCTATTACCCGGACCAGTAATGAAGATCTATCGTCGTCTTGTGTCCCGCAGTAAGATAACCAACATCCTCAGTCTCCCGAGATCCTCTCTACTCTCACTAGGCTACACTTACCTGTAGTGATTTACCTGGCTATCAGAAAACAAGTGCTGTTTTTTAGATTAGTTTTAAACTTGTCAGCATGTTGACGGCTTGTCCCTGTAAGCTCATTGTTTCTCTTGTTGTCTACTCAAGTGGCATTACAGAGTCGTGTTCTGTGAACCTTCGTAATCCTCGCCTTTCTCTCCATCTTTTCTACTTAAGAGGAATCCTTTCTCTGGTAACTGTCGTAATTTCCAAGCATCAGCTGCTTTTTATAGAGGCAGATCTCTCTGGTTTACCAGCTCGCCACCGATCTTAGAACGTCATAACCCCAGCTACTTTAATTGTGTAGAAAGCCTGAGTGAACTTTAGTGTCGTTTTAGAGTTGGTGCAGGTACTGAATAGAAAGGTTGTGAAAGCTGAGTTTGGAGGCGTGTACCGGTTGTTAACAAACTAAGCCTGTGGACATGTTATAGAGGATTTATGGTTCTGATTGATATTGTCCGTCATCCATCACCTTAATACCGGTCAAGCACCTGTTTTAGAGTGACCAGTTGTTACCTCTGATTTAAAAGTACATAGCAATGACAGAGGTGGGTGATGTGTGATACTTGACCATTAGAAATGTATGATGAGATCATCAAAGTGGACCAACGAGCCACACACAAGAATTCAATTGGAGAATATGTCGGAATTCACTTAGTGTTGGACTAATGAGTCGCAGTCAATGTGATGTTTTACAAATGAAGTTGGTAGCGAGACCTCACACTTCTTCAATGATTCTATTATGAATCAATTTCAATCTGTCTGTGCCCCTCAAGTGCTGGTTGTATGTTCTCACTACTGGGACACAATGTGCATATCTGACACAAGCAACATGTGATGGTCACCGTAGCTGGTCATTTGGCTGTAACGGTCAGTTTAAGATATCCGATTGGTGTCTAAATATCTTTGATTCTTGTGTAAATGGTCAGTTAAAGATCTGTGAGTTGTGTGCCAATATTGTAGCGCCTGATGATGCCTATATAGAATTGATTGTATGATATGATTGGATCCAGATGGGTGATATTTTATGCCATCAAACAATGAGATACAGGATAGAACATCTGACTTGTCCCCAGGTTTATATAGACACGTCTACAGGATAGAACATGGACATCTGACTTGTCCCCAGGTTTATATAGACACGTCTACAGGATAGAACATGGACATCTGACTTGTCCCCAGGTTTATATAGACACGTCTATGGTGAGGAACACTACACAGGCCACTATCAGGTCTGCCTGGAATATTTATATTGTGTGAATGTGTTTATGGTGAAAATGATAAAAGAAAACAAGCCTCATCGGCATTTTTCTACAATGAATGGTCGAGGTGACATCCATTCAAAATGTGCTTCTATGAAATCATCAGAGTCCTGTACCGCAAACTTTCTCAAGCGATATGGTAATCAAAAGTTTCGGACTAGAAAGTTCAACCTTAATATGTACTGGTATGGGTCACTATATCGTCGACTGAACAGGTGGGAACGGACATGGAGCTTACATCATAACCCTATATATGGTAAGATCTGTTATACACCATAACCCCATATATGGTAAGATCTGTTATACATCATAACCCTATATATGGTAAGATCAGTTATACACCATAACCCTATATATGGTAAGATCTGTTATACATCATAACCCTATATATGATAAGATCTGTTTACATCATAACCCATATATGATAAGATCTGTTATTATATAACCCCATAAAACCCAATATGGTAAGATCTGTTATACATCATTACCCTATATATGGTAAGATCTGTTATACATCATTACCCTATATATGGTAAGATCAGTTATACATCATAACCCTGTATATGGTAAGATATGTTATACATCATAACCTCATATATGGTAAGATCTGTTATACATCATAACCCTATATATGGTAAGATCTGTTATACATCATAACCCTATATATGGTAAGATCTGTTATACATCATAACCCTATATATGGTAAGATCAGTTATATACATCATAACCCTATATATGGTAAGATATGTTATGCATCATAACCCTATATATGGTAAGATCTGATATACATCATAACCCCATATATGGTAAGATCTGTTAAAAATCATAACGGTCTATATATGGTAAGATCTGTTATACATCATAATCCTATAACCCTATGGTAAGATCTGTTATACATCATAACCCTATATATGGTAAAATCTGTTATACATCATAACCCTATATATGGTAAGATCGGTTATGCATCATAAACCCTATATATGGTAAGATCTGTTATACATCATAACCCTATATATGGTATGATCTGTAATATTTTATAATCTCCATATATGGTAAGATCTGTTATACATCATAACCCTATATATGGTAAGATCGTGTTATAACATGATATGGTCTGTTTATACATATAAACCCTATATATGGTAAGATCTGTTTATAACATCATAACCCCTATATATGGTAAGATCTGTTATACATCATAACCCTATATATGGTAAGATCAGTTATACATCATAACCCTATATATGGTAAGATCTGTTATACATCATAACCCTATATATGGTAAGATCTGTTATACATCATAACCCTATATATGGTAAGATCTGTTATACATCATAACCCTGTATATGGTAAGATCTGTTATACATCATAACCCTATATATGGTAAGATCTGTTATACATCATAACCCATATATATGGTAAGATCATAACCCGTTTATACATCATAACCCTATATATATGGTAAGATCTGTTATACATCATAACCCTGTATATATGGTAAGATCTGTTATACATCATAACCCTATATATGGTAAGATCTGTTATACATCATAACCCTATATATGGTAAGATCTGTTATACATCATAACCCTATATATGGTAAGATCTGTTATACATCATAACCCTATATATGGTAAGATCTGTTATACATCATAACCCTATATATGGTAAGATCAGTTATACATCATAACCCTATATATGGTAAGATCTGTTATACATCATAACCCTATATATGGTAAGATCAGTTATACATCATAACCCTATATATGGTAAGATCTGTTATACATCATAACCCTATATATGGTAAGATCTGTTATACATCATAACCCTATATATGGTAAGATCTGTTATACATCATAACCCTATATATGGTAAGATCTGTTATACATCATAACCCTATATATGGTAAGATCAGTTATACATCATAACCCTATATATGGTAAGATCAGTTATACATCATAACCCTATATATGGTAAGATCAGTTTATACATCATAACCCTATATATGGTAAGATCTGTTTATACATCATAACCCTATATATGGTAAGATCAGTGTTATACATTATAACCCTATATATGGTAAGATCTGTTATACATCATAATCCTATATATGGTAAGATATGTTATACATCATAACCCTATATATGGTAAGATCTGTTATACATCATAACCCTATATATGGTAAGATCTAGTTATACATCATAATCCTATATATGGTAAGATCTGTTATAACATCATATATATGGTAAGATCAGTTAACATCATAACTCTATATATGGTAAGATCTGTTATACATCATAACCCTATATATGGTAAGATCTGTTATACATCATAACCCGATATATGGTAAGATCTGTTATACATCATAATCCTATATATGGTAAGATCTGTTATACATCATAACCCTATATATGGTAAGATCTGTTATACATCATAACCCAATATATGGTAAGATCGGTTATGCATCATAATCCTATATATGGTAAGATCTGTTAAACATCATAACCCCATATATGGTATGATCTGATATATTTTTCATAACCCCATATATGGTAAGATCTGTAATATTTCATAATCCCATTTATGGTATGATCTGTTATATTTCATAAACCATGGTAAGATATATTAATTAACATTACATTCATATATGGTAAGATCTGTTATGTTTCAAAAACAATGAAATATCACAACCCCATATATGGTAAGATTTATTTTAATTCCATATATGGTGAGATCTGGTTATACATTATAACTCCAAATATAGTAAGACCTGAGAAAGACACAAACTATGAATCAAATGAGGTTTTTTTCTTCTGTTACATGTTTTTCAGTAATCATATTAATGGATACTGACTAGTTTAAATGTCAAAGATTTAATTGATATTAATGTCTATATATTTGTTCAATGATGTTAAATCAATACACTCTACAGATCAAAAGCTTGTTGGCGTGGCCTGGTGGTGTCTAATTTAACATTTCAATATTTTCTGTCATACAAAGTGATTATGGTGATTTGATTTCTCAGAATTACATTGTAGAAATAAAAATAAATTATACATAATGGTTATTATAATTCTGAGTACCATATATACCCCAATATTACCTTGATATATATGTAAAGGACATCTAAAGGATGTTTTTTGTTCTCATCAGTGTTAAACCTTAGGGACATTTTTGAAGTATAAGATATGTGAGACAATCTTTCTGGTGAATTCTCTGCTTTGCTGTTACATCCTGAAATGAAGATGGGAAAAAATAAATATGACAAAATTGCATTTTAAGTTAGATATTGAGACTTGGAGGGGAGATAATTCACATAAGATTTTATTATCAAATCAATAAAGAACAACATGGCAGTCCAATTAAAACTGCATGACAATAGTGTTTATTGACGGTGTTGTCCACTTCTGTCTCCAGTAACTGAAAGTACTCTATGGCTTCATTTTCATATAGGTAGTGTTCTTCTTTCATGTAAAATCAGATTTCCAGTATAGATATCAACCTTATACAGTCACATTATTGGCAATATTTAAACAAAGAATACCTTAAAAGGATTTGACAAACCTAAGAATCAGTATTTTTACTCTATGTAACATTGTAGAGGTGATAACGCTGTGGGTTCTATATAACCTCTGTAGATTACCATCACATTAATCGCGGGTCTGAAACAAACGTAAAGACCAGGTTTGGGACAGTAGATCCAGTTTATTAATATTATGTAATGATTTACCACAATTACATCATAAATGATATTACATAATAGATAAATAGTATTCTTCTGAATCTCCTATCACATTAATGTAACTTTGTGGAGATGATAACTCGGCTGGTCCTACTATCACATTAACCCTACCTCTGGGTTTTGTCTGAAATTAGAATTAAGCTTTGATCAGTTGGCCATAGCTACAAACATGATTAGTATACTTGTATCCTTATAAATATTTTAGTTTTGGGTCCATAGGGGTCTAAGTTCAGTTGAGGAAATCTGAAATGGTTATAAAGATAATATTGATTGTATAGGGGTTACAGTGGGCCGTTAGATGTGTGACATTCTAACATTAACCTCTTTAGTTGGTCCCTGTTGGTCAAGTGGTTTTAAAATGTATATATAACTATACTTTAGCCTCATCTGGGATGCTCTGGCATTGTCCTTGTAACAAACAAAACCTGTACAGTATGTGTCTTTGTGGCACTGTCCTTATAACAAACAAAACCTGTACAGTATGTGTCTTTGTGGCACTGTCCTTATAACAAACAAAACCTGTACAGTATGTGTCTTTGTGGCACTGTCCTTATAACAAACAAAACCTGTACAGTATGTGTCTTTGTGGCACTGTCCTTATAACAAACAAAACCTGTACAGTATGTGTCTTTGTGGCACTGTCCTTATAACAAACAAAACCTGTACAGTATGTGTCTTTGTGGCACTGTCCTTATAACAAACAAAACCTGTACAGTATGTGTCTTTGTGGCACTGTCCTTATAACAAACAAAACCTGTACAGTATGTGTCTTTGTGGCACTGTCCTTATAACAAACAAAACCTGTACAGTATGTGTCTTTGTGGCACTGTCCTTATAACAAACAAAACCTGTACAGTATGTGTCTTTGTGGCACTGTCCTTATAACAAACAAAACCTGTACAGTATGTGTCTTTGTGGCACTGTCCTTATAACAAACAAAACCTGTACAGTATGTGTCTTTGTGGTACTGTCCTTATAACAAACAAAACCTGTACAGTATGTGTCTTTGTGGCACTGTCCTTATAACAAACAAAACCTGTACAGTATGTGTCTTTGTGGTACTGTCCTTATAACAAACAAAACCTGTACAGTATGTCTAATGTGTCTTTGTGGTACTGTCCCTTATAACAAACAAAACCTGTACAGTATGTGTCTTGTGGCACTGTCCTTATAACAAACAAAACCTGTACAGTATGTGTGTCTTTGTGGTACTGTCCTTATAACAAACAAAACCTGTACAGTATGTGTCTTTGTGGTACTGTCCTTATAACAAACAAAACCTGTACAGTATGTGTCTTTGTGGTACTGTCCTTATAACAAACAAAACCTGTACAGTATGTCTAATGTGTCTTTGTGGTACTGTCCTTATAACAAACAAAACCTGTACAGTATGTGTCTTTGTGGCACTGTCCTTATAACAAACAAAACCTGTACAGTATGTGTCTTTGTGGCACTGTCCTTATAACAAACAAAACCTGTACAGTACAGTGTGTCTTTGTGGTACTGTCCTTATAACAAACAAAACCTGTACAGTATGTTCTGTGCTTTGTGTACTGTCCTTATAACAAACAAAACCTGTACAGTATGTGTCTTTGTGGCACTGTCCTTATAACAAACAAAACCTGTACAGTATGTGTCTTTGTGGTACTGTCCTTATAACAAACAAAACCTGTACAGTATGTGTCTTTGTGGTACTGTCCTTATAACAAACAAAACCTGTACAGTATGTGTCTTTGTGGTACTGTCCTTATAACAAACAAAACCTGTACAGTATGTGTCTTTGTGGCACTGTCCTTATAACAAACAAAACCTGTACAGTATGTGTCTTTGTGGCACTGTCCTTATAACAAACAAAACCTGTACAGTATGTGTCTTTGTGGCACTGTCCTTATAACAAACAAAACCTGTACAGTATGTGTCTTTGTGGCACTGTCCTTATAACAAACAAAACCTGTACAGTATGTGTCTTTGTGGCACTGTCCTTATAACAAACAAAACCTGTACAGTATGTGTCTTTGTGGCACTGTCCTTATAACAAACAAAACCTGTACAGTATGTGTGTCTTTGTGGCACTGTCCTTATAACAAACAAAACCTGTACAGTATGTGTCTTTGTGGCACTGTCCTTACAAACAAAACCTGTACAGTATGTGTCTTTGTGGCACTGTCCTTATAACAAACAAAACCTGTACAGTATGTGTCTTTGTGGCACTGTCCTTAGCATTGTCCTTATAACAAACAAAACCTGTACAGTATGTGTCTTTGTGGCACTGTCCTTATAACAAACAAAACCTGTACAGTATGTGTCTTTGTGGCACTGTCCTTATAACAAACAAAACCTGTACAGTACATAACAAACAAAACCTGTACAGTATGTGTCTTTGTGGCACTGTCCTTATAACAAACAAAACCTGTACAGTATGTGTCTTTGTGGCACTGTCCTTACAAACAAAACCTGTACAGTATGTGTCCCTTATAACAAACAAAACCTGTACAGTATGTGTCTTTGTGGCACTGTCCTTATAACAAACAAAACCTGTACAGTATGTGTCTTTGTGGCACTGTCCTTATAACAAACAAAACCTGTACAGTATGTGTCTTTGTGGCACTGTCCTTAATAACAAACAAAACCTGTACAGTATGTGTCTTTGTGGTACTGTCCTTATAACAAACAAAACCTGTACAGTATGTGTCTTTGTGGCACTGTCCTTATAACAAACAAAACCTGTACAGTATGTGTCTTTGTGGCACTGTCCTTATAACAAACAAAACCTGTACAGTATGTGTCTTTGTGGCACTGTCCTTATAACAAACAAAACCTGTACAGTATGTGTCTTTGTGGTACTGTCCTTATAACAAACAAAACCTGTACAGTATGTGTCTTTGTGGCACTGTCCTTATAACAAACAAAACCTGTACAGTATGTGTCTTTGTGGCACTGTCCTTATAACAAACAAAACCTGTACAGTATGTGTCTTTGTGGCACTGTCCTTATAACAAACAAAACCTGTACAGTATGTGTCTTTGTGGCACTGTCCTTATAACAAACAAAACCTGTACAGTATGTGTCTTTGTGGTACTGTCCTTATAACAAACAAAACCTGTACAGTATGTGTCTTTGTGGTACTGTCCTTATAACAAACAAAACCTGTACAGTATGTGTCTTTGTGGTACTGTCCTTATAACAAACAAAACCTGTACAGTATGTGTCTTTGTGGCACTGTCCTTATAACAAACAAAACCTGTACAGTATGTGTCTTTGTGGCACTGTCCTTATAACAAACAAAACCTGTACAGTATGTGTCTTTGTGGCACTGTCCTTATAACAAACAAAACCTGTACAGTATGTGTCTTTGTGGCACTGTCCTTATAACAAACAAAACCTGTACAGTATGTGTCTTTGTGGTACTGTCCTTATAACAAACAAAACCTGTACAGTATGTGTCTTTGTGGTACTGTCCTTATAACAAACAAAACCTGTACAGTATGTGTCTTTGTGGCACTGTCCTTATAACAAACAAAACCTGTACAGTATGTGTCTTTGTGGCACTGTCCTTATAACAAACAAAACCTGTACAGTATGTGTCTTTGTGGTACTGTCCTTATAACAAACAAAACCTGTACAGTATGTGTCTTTGTGGTACTGTCCTTATAACAAACAAAACCTGTACAGTGTGTGTCTTTGTGGTACTGTCCTTATAACAAACAAAACCTGTACAGTATGTCTAATGTGTCTTTGTGGCACTGTCCTTATAACAAACAAAACCTGTACAGTATGTGTCTTTGTGGCACTGTCCTTATAACAAACAAAACCTGTACAGTATGTGTCTTTGTGGCACTGTCCTTATAACAAACAAAACCTGTACAGTATGTGTCTTTGTGGCACTGTCCTTATAACAAACAAAACCTGTACAGTATGTGTCTTTGTGGCACTGTCCTTATAACAAACAAAACCTGTACAGTATGTGTCTTTGTGGTACTGTCCTTATAACAAACAAAACCTGTACAGTATGTGTCTTTGTGGCACTGTCCTTATAACAAACAAAACCTGTACAGTATGTGTCTTTGTGGCACTGTCCTTATCAAACAAAACCTGTACAGTATGTGGCACTGTCCTTATAACAAACAAAACCTGTACAGTATGTGTCTTTGTGGTACTGTCCTTATAACAAACAAAACCTGTACAGTATGTGTCTTTGTGGCACCTGTCCCATCCAAGTTAATGTTTGCCTACCTTGTATGATATCACTTACCCATCAGATATATAAAAATAAAATTAGGTCCTAAATCATTTGACCCTGACTGATTTTCTAAAATACTTATCCCTGGTACAATGCTGTGATCCTAGTAAAATGACAGTACCACAGATTTCTTTTGTCACTAACTTCTAAATCAATAATCTGTACCTGTATTACACACCAAACAAGAATCTCACACAACACTTCCTCACAGATTTCCTTCCTTTTAGAAAAGTTTACGGTCTCTGTTACCAGTTATGGCTGCTGTTAGCCAACTGTTAGAAGGAGATTTTAGTTCTCAGCACGGACCACCATTAAAAATACTGTTGTGACACTCGAACTATAAAAACAGCTGTCAAAGGTTGTAGTTCTGATGGAGTAACGTTCAAGTAAACTGTGAAAAAATCATACTTTTAATGCAGTTATGTACCATATGTGTCATGATTCCTGAACAATGGAGAGTAATTTAACTTATGCCTTCTGGGAGATTTAGGGATAAATTAAGGTATTTTTAACTTCCATCACTAAATCTTGCGTGGCGTCTCAAAGTTCATGTCCCCGGAGGTGAGAAGAAATTTTCTATGCTTCCTTATCAGTCTTTATTATAAATATTTCATAAGATTATCAAAGCTCAGTCCCAACACTGATACAACTTAGTCCGTATGTGTTACATGGAAAGTAAGATTTTGTTTCACACAGCAAGTCAGCATGATAATTAAACATTTGATTGATTGCTATTTTAAAATGGTCCTATAAATTTTAATATAAATTTTCCTGTAACTATAAAATATGTAAGCAAATGCATTTCTCATGTTGTAGCATTCATTGTTTCACATTAACTTCATATTTCTGTATCTAAATGATCAAATATATCATTTATATCTGTAGCATTACATCTGCCTTCGCGTAAGGTTTAAAAATTGGTCGTAGTCACGCGTAACCATTTATAGATATCATAAAAATAGTTGATTATTACGAAAATACATGAAAATCAGACAACATTAAATTCAGAAACTTCAATTAAAGCCAGTTTTATCTAGGGTAGTTAGTATATGGATATTTCTAGAATTCAGGAATAATAATGGCATAAATTCAAATTATATTGTGGTGATTTAAAAACTCTCTATTCTATTGATTAATGTTATATAGCTCTATTAATGTGATTAAAGTATAATCAAATTTACAAATTTAATGAAGATATAAAATTATACATGGCTTTATTGCTTTTGATGTCAATTCTACAAATGAACAATTTTGTTTTAAATCCAATTAGATAGCTCCATTCCATTGTCAAGGTCACCTTCACACTATTTGCTTTTAGATGATTATTTGTTTAAATGTGTATGAAGGTCGTCACCAGAGGTCAAATTCAAGGAAAGTAAAGATATGGAGGTTAATCAGGAAGTAATGTTCTAAAAATCTAAATATAGCACAGATTTTTTTGTAAGAATCTAAATATAGCAAAATTTTCTTTTTGGGTAATCTAAACATTGCACATTCCTATTTTGTCAGTCGATAACATACATTTTATGGCCAAGCCTCAATATCAAGCAAACCAGTGTTGTCAAAGAGTTATGCAAGTATAACACTTTCTTGTTTTCAAAAGCCTAAAGATATTTAACAGCATTATTCCCCCTACGGATTCCTTGTTTTCTTCTTGATTTTCTTATTCCCTTGATAGCAAACTGTTTCCAAAATTTGAACAATTTTCCTCCGTAAAATATATAGGTTAACTGCCATTGATTTAATATAATGATAACATAACCTCGGGAGTATTCATTATTACTTATCACTTATATGTGAATTAGCAGGATTCTGTTTTGGTATTGGGTTTGTAACTATCAGAATACAAAAACTGTAGGCTCTTTATCACTGATAGTCACAGATATTAGCTGACACAGGCTGATTTTGTCATACATAGCTGTATAGAGATTATGTAAGTGATATTTGTTGATATTGTATGTAGGGGAGATATCTCTCTGTACAATAGACACGTCCCCATCATTATCTGTGTTGATACTTCATGCTGTTCCATAGATTTACGAAATACTGCACTGTTTACTGTTCCTAGAGTTGTAGAAGGTCAACAGCCCAGTCAAAAGGAATCTGACGGAGAATCGTGACATTTAGAATAAAGTTACAATTAATGAATTGTTTAATCTACCAATACAAAACTCTAATGATCAAGCCCATATTTTCAGCACATAATGACGATGATTATTGGCAGACAACTTGATAACTTGTCCCTGTTATACACCTGGTATCATACACTCCTTAATGTTAGTTTGGTAGAAATGCTCAGTTTGTGTGATAATTAAAACATTTACCACCATTATGTATAGTTAATCAGCTGTAGGTAAGCATTAATAGCAGTCCACGAGTTTCATCAAACGGAGAGTTCGTGTGGAACAATTGTTCCGTGATTTATATACAGTAATGATTCAAAAAGTCACTGTGATCCATGTTTGTAGGATTAATACTCCGTATAAATTGTATGATTGCTTTATTTGTTTGCAGATAAATTGAGAATGACTAGCCTCTGAGTGATGTAGGTCCTCCTCAGAAATACATTGGTGGGATTTAACTTTACAACATCATTATTTTATGTAAAACAATCTTGCAGGCAGTTTCTCTCAATAAAAATCTATATCTTCCTAAAATCTGTGATTCTATCAGTTTTTTCACTAAATTCATTTCGTTTAGCTCCAGAATGTTTCCTGTTCACAGTCTCATATATATTATAGGGACAGCGGTCAACGTCAAGCTACATTAGAAATCAATTGTATCACTGACATTAAGAAAGAGATTCTCAGAAAAAGTGTTTTAAGTTGATATGATTAAGGTACAAAGCCCATTTAACTATGATACCGTAACTAAGTTAAATTATTTCGGTCTCACTTGCTAATAACGCGGTGGCCGAGTGGTTAAGATGTCCCGACATATTACCACAAGCCCTCCACCTCTGGGAAGCGGGTTCGAATCCCATGTGGGGCAGTTGCCAGGTACTGACCGTTGGCCGGTGGTTTTTCTCCGGGTACTCCGGCTTTCCTCCACCAACAAACCTGGCACGTCCTTTCATGACCCTGGCTGTTAATAGGACGTAAAAATAAACAAAGTTAAATTATTTCGGTCTCACTTGCTAATAACTTGTGTATAGACTGATTCAGTAATATTATGTTACTTTAATGATATGGAGTTACCTCCCCCTGTTTTAGTAATTTCCTGGTTTAGGCAAAAACCATTAGCTTGGATCCTTGAACGGAAACCGTTACGAGTAAGTGTACGACCCTTATAGAAACCCATTGGCCTTTATGTCTGTAAGAAAAGTGGGGAAATTCTCCTAAAGACAACAACATTATATAGGAAAGTAGTTTGTATCTATAATCATTGACTATTGGTTGTGTATTAACTTGCCTCCTTATGGTAGGCAGACAGGAGAAAAAATGTAGAAGTTGTGACTATAGTTCCCTCAATATTGACCTGTAAGCTTGCTCATCTTTCCCGAAGACTTTAGAAGGAGGTCTGCAGCGGAAATGGCTATGCTTTATTTGCATCAGAGAAGTCTAGCTGATAAATATCCTTTTCCATTACTGTTTTATATTTTATAACTGATGGATCATGGGTCTTGGGTGAGGATTAAGGGATATGGAGCTGAAATTGGCCAATCAATACTATTTCTATACAAACCGATGACCCGTACATACAAAGGCAGTTGTTTAACCCCAACCAGCCTAAAATGACTAGTTATGGAATTGGTGAGGGCATGTTATATTGGACTGGTGAGTGCAGTTCTAAACATTGCAATCTTCACAGCCTAAAAATGACTAAATATGAAACTAATGAACTATAATCTTAGAACTGTGAAATCTTAGAAGGTTAAATGATGACCCCCTTAGACACTATCAGAACTGTCATGTAGAAAACCCACTATCACATTACTTTTGTAAATAAGAAAAACTTAGGTAATTAATGGATGGACAACAAGACCTTCCTTCATTTGTAAAAAGAAACAACGTCTTGCTATCAGGAGGAGTATTAGGTGTATTTCTGGACACATTGGTCAGATACATCAGTTAAACTTAGCTTAGTAATGGATGGACAACAAGACGTTCCTTCGTTGTAAAAAGAAACAACGTCTTGCTATCAGGAGGAGTATTTGGCGTATTTCTGGACACATTGGTCAGATACATCAGTTAAAACTTAGCTTAGTAATGGATGGACAACAAGACGTTCCTTCGTTGTAAACAGTGACAAAGACTCACTATAGCTATCGGAGGGAGTATTTGGCGTATTTCTGGACACATTGGTCAGATACATCAGTTAAACTTAGCTTAGTAATGGATGGACAACAAGACGTTCCTTTGTTGTAAACAGTGACAAAGACTCACTATAGCTATCGGAGGGAGTATTTGGCGTATTTCTGGACACATTGGTCAGATACATCAGTTAAACTTAGCTTAGTAATGGATGGACAACAAGACGTTCCTTTGTTGTAAACAGAGACAAAGACTCACTATCGGAGGGAGTATTAGGTGTATTTCTGGACACATTAGTCAGACATTGGATCAGCTAAACTTTGTATAATGGAGGGACAACAGGAGCTTCTCCTTGTAATCAGAGACATTGTCTAGTTACCAGAGGGAGTATAGGCAAATTTTTAGAGCATTTGGTCAGAATAAAGATTGGTGTTAATGTTAATGTGGGTTAGTTACTGTAAAGATCAGTTTCTACAGAAATGTCTGTATTGTGCCTCAGTCTGACCGACCAGTACTTTTATTCTCTCAGGTTTATCAAAGTAGGTCACGGTGACATACAGAAGACTTTTCCATTACTGATAGAAACAGTTTAAAATCAGGTGCATGGGCTATAGTAAGTTTTGAACATTTGAAGTGAGCACATCTTATTTGATAGCTGAGCTCTTTTTTTTCTCAACAGAAGATTGAAAACATTGTTTGCTATATTTAATAGTTCTTTAAAGGAAAATCTAATATAGTTATTCAGTAAATATGTTAAATTTTATTAGTTGATAAAACATCTTATTATCATTGTTTTATCGGCTGCTTTTTACTGCTTCATCTTGTTTTATCGGCTGCTTTTTACTGCTTCATCTTGTTTTTTCGGATGCCTTTTACTGCACCAGCTACTAATGAGATGACTTGTGAGCATGCTACAGTCACTCAACTATAAACTCCACACCTCAGTGAGCATGCTACAGTCACTCAACTATAAACTCCACACCTCAGTGAGCAAGCTACAGTCACTCAACTATAAACTCCACACCTCACTGAGCATGCTACAGTCACTCAACTATAAACTCTACACCTCACTGAGCATGCTACAGTCACTCAACTATAAACTCTACACCTCACTGAGCATGCTACAGTCACTCAACTATAAACTCCACACCTCAGTGAGCATGCTACAGTCACTCAACTATAAACTCTACAGCTCACTGAGCATGCTACAGTCACTCAACTATAAACTCTACAGCTCACTGAGCATGCTACAGTCACTCAACTATAAACTCTACAGCTCACTGAGCATGCTACAGTCACTCAACTATAAACTCTACACCTCACTGAGCATGCTACAGTCACTCAACTATAAACTCTACAGCTCACTGAGCATGCTACAGTCACTCAACTATAAACTCTACAGCTCACTGAGCATGCTACAGTCACTCAACTATAAACTCTACACCTCACTGAGCATGCTACAGTCACTCAACTATAAACTCTACACCTCACTGAGCATGCTACAGTCACTCAACTATAAACTCCACACCTCAGTGAGCATGCTACAGTCACTCAACTATAAACTCCACACCTCAGTGAGCATGCTACAGTCACTCAACTATAAACTCTACAGCTCACTGAGCATGCTACAGTCACTCAACTATAAACTCTACACCTCAGTGAGCATGCTACAGTCACTCAACTAAAAACTCTACACCTCAGTGAGCATGCTACAGTCACTCAACTATAAACTCACACCTCACTGAGCATGCTACAGTCACTCAACTATAAACTCTACAGCTCACTGAGCATGCTACAGTCACTCAACTATAAACTCTACACCTCACTGAGCATGCTACAGTCACTCAACTATAAACTCTACACCTCAGTGAGCATGCTACAGTCACTCAACTATAAACTCTACAGCTCACTGAGCATGCTACAGTCACTCAACTATAAACTCTACAGCTCACTGAGCATGCTACAGTCACTCAACTATAAACTCTACAGCTCACTGAGCATGCTACAGTCACTCAACTATAAACTCTACAGCTCACTGAGCATGCTACAGTCACTCAACTATAAACTCTACAGCTCACTGAGCATGCTACAGTCACTCAACTATAAACTCTACAGCTCACTGAGCATGCTACAGTCACTCAACTATAAACTCTACAGCTCACTGAGCATGCTACAGTCACTCAACTATAAAAACTTTACAGCTCACTGAGCATGCTACAGTCACTCAACTATAAACTCTACACCTCACTGAGCATGCTACAGTCACTCAACTATAAACTCTACACCTCAGTGAGCATGCTACAGTCACTCAACTATAAAAACTCTACACCTCACTGAGCATGCTACAGTCACTCAACTATAAACTCTACACAGCTCACTGAGCATGCTACAGTCACTCAACTATAAACTCTACACCTCAGTGAGCATGCTACAGTCACTCAACTATAAACTCTACACCTCATGAGCATGCTACAGTCACTCAACTATAAACTCTACAGCTCATTGAGCATGCTACAGTCACTCAACTATAAACTCCACACCTCAGTGAGCATGCTACAGCACTCAACTATAAACTCTACAGCTCACTGAGCATGCTACAGTCACTCAACTATAAACTCTACAGCTCACTGAGCATGCTACAGTCACTCAACTATAAACTCTACAGCTCACTGAGCATGCTACAGTCACTCAACTATAAACTCTACACTCACTGAGCATGCTACAGTCACTCAACTATAAACTCTACACTCACTGAGCATGCTACAGTCACTCAACTATAAACTCTACACCTCAGTGAGCATGCTACAGTCACTCAACTATAAACTCTACATCTCACTGAGCATGCTACAGTCACTCAACTATAAACTCTACAGCTCACTGAGCATGCTACAGTCACTCAACTATAAACTCTACAGCTCACTGAGCATGCTACAGTCACTCAACTATAAACTCTACAGCTCACTGAGCATGCTACAGTCACTCAACTATAAACTCTACAGCTCACTGAGCATGCTACAGTCACTCAACTATAAACTCTACAGCTCATTGAGCATGCTACAGTCACTCAACTATAAACTCTACAGCTCACTGAGCATGCTACAGTCACTCAACTATAAACTCTACAGCTCACTGAGCATGCTACAGTCACTCAACTATAAACTCTACAGCTCACTGAGCATGCTACAGTCACTCAACTATAAACTCTACAGCTCATTGAGCATGCTACAGTCGCTCAACTATAAACTCTACAGCTCCATGACCCAATCAACAATTCTGGTTTTATCATAGATTTAGATAATATAGAATTAGAATGGCAGACATCACCTGTTTCGGGAGCCAGGAAAAGTTCGTGACTGTGTAGTGGCAGGGTATACAGGATTATATCATTGCCTTTTCTACCCAATCAAAATATGTCAATAGCAAACTGTTCATTATTACAAAACTTGATCTTCATCTCAATCAATTTTGTAATACCTGTAACTTGGGATACCAGTTTTAAGGGTATATCTACCAACCAGACTACCACACAACAAAGAGACACAAACACATGAACTTTGTCTCATAAATATTAGGAATATTGCTAGATGCTGTCAGATAACAAGATGTAAAATGAATGGAGCAGGTGCTCTAAGGAACCATTTCCAGTATTGTGTAGAGTGTGATCAAGATTCAGTTCACTCTCTAATGCTATGAATGTGTGTATATCTGATGATGACACAAGTTCCATGGGTTGTTTAACATTCTCATTGGAAAGGATATTTTACTAACTTGCGTATTTTATGGATAACCATTGTACTATGATGATTTCTTCCTAAACATCAAGGTCATTGCTGGGTCTACTAATGTTAGGGCCTTTATCAAGAAATAGACAGCCTTATTGATTTATTCCAGGAAAAACTGTAATTAACAGCCTAAGATTTATCTTACTTGGGGAAAATCTAATTCATCTGATCGCTAAACATTCATCCCGAGATGTAGGCTTAGCTAAATATCAATCTCTAGAACAAGTTATAAGATCACAAACTACTTCGCCATTGTGGCAGGCGAATGTTTACGAAGGAAGATGCCTGAGAGAAATGTATATTTTGTGGAGACATTGTGACAGTGTTTACCCACGCCCGTATCTCTGCCTCCAATTATTGACTAACCTATGGGTATTTGTAGACGACAAATTTGTCACTCGAGTTTCTTTTATTGCTTACTGAGTGCTGCTAATACAGCTAAATGGGTGGATCTAGTCACATCGACATCATCTGGTACGGACGTGGACCGCCACGTCTATCTTACAATAAATCAGGAGATAGCTTACCATTATAAGGCAGTCTTCCTCATTCTAATGGAGCCCTCCATTCTTGTACAAACAGGATTAGTTGGTATCTTGTGATAACATATTTTTATGATATTATGCATAAAAATAAAAGCTAATGCGGTGTATGATGGATTTTTTTCAGTAAAGGATCCTGTTACATTGGTATCATTTATCATCTTAATGCTGAATAAAACATTGTATAATTCATAGTAGAGGTTGTCAATTCATAGTGGAGGTTCATTGCACCAACTCACAGGGGCCAGATTGGCTGTTCACAACAATCTGTATATTGGCAACAGTCTTCTAGGGTACCACATATATTTGGTTTGATTTTGTGGATTTAGCAGTGACATTCAAGGTCAAATACTGACCTTCCGGTCATGGAGTACCAAGAGACCAAAATGATTTTAGTTTGATAAGAATGAGATATGAAATGTGTACGATTCGTGAGGGGATCGCTGGCCTTCAGTAGGATTGATGTTCAAAACAGATATTACATAAGACATGGTAATACACCAGCATATATAGGACTGTCATGTAAATGTTTAATGCTGACAGAGATACAATGACACCAGTATGTTACGACAAGGTCAAGGTCATCGTCCTTTGTAGCTGATGTTGAATGACGAGAGACGAGACCAGAATAGCATGACATGTTTATGACGCATGTGAAAAGAGAATCAAGTTTTGCCTTTCTATGAACATTTTACGAGACCATTAGGAATATTGGACGTACAGAAGCCTGCTTGGTTTTGCTTTATTGTCAGTCAGACGCATTCCCCGGGGATCATCCGTGGAGTAAAATACCTCATTCAGATGTAAACTGTATGACGACCACAGAATATCCCATGACATGTTAGTTTCGATAAGCAGATTTGTGACAGGTTGGCGTGTGACGTTAATTCTTGTCCGTGTAGACTCAAGGATATGATAAAACATGTAATAATACCCATATACATACTGATATCACCGGTACATCACACTGTCTACTGGTGCGATCCAAAATCAAAGTTTTCAATATTGATAAAACAGGCCATTTAAAATCTTGTTTTATGATATTTTGATATGATGTAGTCAATAATGAATCTGAGAAGAATCACAAGGTGTGACTTTTGTTAGATTTTCTGAGTTTTATGATTGAGGTTTATTCCCCAGACATGTAAAGTGTCTTATGTAATGCATACTGTGGAGAATGTTGTTGATTTTAACATTTAAGTAACTTTACATTGTGGGGCGTGTGTTTTGACGTTGATACATAACAGTAGTGTAGATATAGACAGCGTCATTACCATTGTCTGTTACAAGGCCAGCCCAACAAGGAGATAAAACTTTGTTCAATAATCATTTTAAACATTCATATTCTTATCCCAGACTTGTCAGAATAACTTAACATCTTTTCTTTGAATGTTTTATTTCTTTTAACAGTAAACCTGCTGTTATTCAGCCGGTCTATCAGAATATTTCTGATTTTTGATTAGAATGTGTTTGATGTAATCTGTCGTAGAATGTTACGGACTTGATTTGTGTTATGTATTGTGTCCTCTATATTGGCCAGCTATACAAAATGTTATTATATTTGTGATTACAATTTGAAAGTGGAAATTCTACCATTTAAATGCTGCCATTGAAATATTGGTTCGAGTTTCAAACATAATTTTAAGCCTTCACAAGTTTGTTAATTTTTGTATTTCGTTTCCTTTCCTCTCATATGACTTGGGGTCTGAAAAAGAAAATTAGAAATAACGAGTGTTTGTGACAAGTTAATATTGAACAACATGAAAATCACTTACTTATAAATTTGTAATTTCATGTTTTGGTTGCCTGGAACAATGTTTGAAGCCTTTGGGGATCGTCTTGGTATGATGAAAGTTTTAAAAACCGCCGACAGGTTATCACAGAACATTGATCTGTTCGGCTGGAACATCTCTGAATCGCAGCCACTAGAAATCTAATTGAATGTGTATTTGGTGACTTGATACCTGAATTCCCATAGAAACGGTTGTATTGTCGGTAAGCCTATTGCTCTTGTTCCTGATAACGTCACGTTTGTAATCATCAGGATAATGAAATAAGGACTACTAAAACTTTCTCGGGTGCCGGTTTGTCGGCCATTCTCAGAAAATTATGCAGCCATCTTTTATAAGGTAATTACCACTGAAATTTGTGATGTTGATGAAAAGTTTAAAAAATAATTAGATTATAAACTGTTTAATAAAATAATGAAATTTACTGAAAATAGAGACTCCTGGATCAGTTGGAAATGGCAAAGGAAGTAAGGCAACCTTGGCCTTAATGTTTAGTAATCTGGGTATTTTAGGGTGGACTAGATAGACCTCTACTTGGTCAAGAGTTTAGGAGCTTTAGTGGTTGACATTCACTAGGGAGTCCAACGTTCTGTCACCACTATTTCACCACTCCTTGGTAGACCTTGGTGCCATAGTGGTTTTACTGGGTGGTAAAGTGTTCTTATACTATACTGGGCCATGCTAGGCTTTTGCTTTAGGTTACTGTCTGGCATTTTTTCTTCCTCCAAAGTCCTTAAATGACCTTAGCAGTTAATGGAGATAAAACCAAACATAAAAGACTGCACACGATCAGCCATGCATGGTCACCAGTAGAGACAAGTTCCTTCAATAGTTCAGTGTGTGCAAAAAGCAAGAACTGCAGAAGAGCCATCTTGCCTGTTTTTCATCACATCAGAGAAATATGATCTGTTGAAGGTCTGTCTGGGCTGACTTCCTCTCTGTCCGTTGTGGTAAATAATGTGGCTTAGCTCGCCTGTCAGGTTTTCTCTCCATCACTTCCTAAAACACTTTCTGTGATTCAAGTTTTTGTGGACGAACCACTTTATGACGATATCACCTGGCAGTGGTTGTCATGGCAGGGTTTGATATTGCAGTGCAACACTTTGATAAAGATTGTTAGCTGTTACCTAATCCCATTTAATAACACTTGGTCGTGATTATGTGGATATATAAGACAATCTATTTTAGGTAACACATTTCTAGCCGAGTGTTTGTATCTGTTGATTACTAAAGGATCAGACCAGGTGATTAATTAAATAACAGTATAAAATCATCTCTTTAGCTGTCCACTGCCACGGAAACAAGGAATTCTATTGTAAGGAATCTCAATTAACTCAAGATAGTAATAACAGATGTTCATTGTCATTCTGATTCAGAACCATGATAATACATTACTGTCTTTTACCATTGAACTTGGAGTTGGGTCATTTATGTAACCTTTGACCCTTGGCCTTCCTTGTTCGTCGTTCACTCTTGAACCTCTTCATTGGTGATTTGGATTTATAAGACTTTGACCTTTGATTTCGTTCTCATTGCTTAATGATTGGTCACCTTGGTCTATTCATTGATTGTTTTTGAAATAATTGTTGCCTTTAGCAATGTTGGCTTTGATTTTAGACATTTTTCGTACAACCATTGTTGTATGTCGGCCATTATGTTAACCTTTTTTGGTTAATTTTGTGTTTTCAGAAGGAGAAGTAATTAAGATCTAGCATTTGTATACATGAATAATCTTAATTCATAAAAAGAAAATATTCAGAATCTGAATGAAATTGTTGATGCCTTAGCTGTCATGTTAGAGTGAGAACTATTATGGGATATTGTACATATCTATATATTTCATAATTGAGTTATTTATGATTAATTCGATTTTGTTCATTAATAATTAGCTATCAGTTTGGACCTTTGTGATGTTGCGATTGTGTTTCTCGATCATCAATCAAAAAAAAAAAGTACGCCCACAAAGTGAGTATGGTGAAAGTGTTACCAGGAAATATAAACCAGTTCTAGACAAGGTGTGTTGTGATTTCCGTAAACCTCCATCCCTACTTGTCGTAAACTCTCTATAGTTCCTTCTGGCAATCAGTTTTACAATAAACTTTGTTCTCTAATTAAACGCTGTTGTTTATGGAGGTTTAGATATTTTACTAATTAAACGCTGTTGTTTGTGGAGGTTTAGATTATATACTAATTAAACGCTGTTGTTTGTGGAGGTTTAGATTATATACTAATTAAACGCTGTTGTTTGTGGAGGTTTAGATTATATACTAATTAAACGATGTTGTTTGTGGAGGTTTAGATTATATACTAGTTATATACTAATTAAACGCTGTTGTTTGTGGAGGTTTAGATTATATACTAATTAAACGCTGTTGTTTGTGGAGGTTTAGATTATATACTAATTAAACGCTGTTGTTTGTGGAGGTTTAGATTATATACTAATTAAACGCTGTTGTTTGTGGAGGTTTAGATTATATACTAATTAAACGCTGTTGTTTGTGGAGGTTTAGATTATATACTAATTAAACCTCTGTTGTTTGTGGAGGTTTAGATTATATACTAATTAAACGCTGTTGTTTGTGGAGGTTTAGATTATATACTAATTAAACGCTGTTGTTTGTGGAGGAGTTTAGATTATTTACTAATTAAACGCTGTTGTTTGTGGAGGTTTAGATTATATACTAATTAAACGCTGTTGTTTGTGGAGGTTTAGATTATATACTAATTAAACGCTGTTGTTTGTGGAGGTTTAGATTATATACTAATTAAACGCTGTTGTTTGTGGAGGTTTAGATTATATACTAATTAAACACTGTTGTTTGTGGAGGTTTAGATTATATACTAATTAAACGCTGTTGTTTGTGGAGGTTTAGATTATATACTAATTAAACGCTGTTGTTTGTGGAGGTTTAGATTATATACTAATTAAACGATGTTGTTTGTGGAGGTTTAGATTATATACTAATTAAACGCTGTTTGTTTGTGGAGGTTTAGATTATATACTAATTAAACGCTGTTGTTTGTGGAGGTTTAGATTATATACTAATTAAACGCTGTTGTTTGTGGAGGTTTAGATTATATACTAATTAAACGCTGTTGTTTGTGGAGGTTTAGATTATATACTAATTAAACGCTGTTGTTTGTGGAGGTTTAGATTATATACTAATTAAACGCTGTTGTTTGTGGAGGTTTAGATTATATACTAATTAAACGCTGTTGTTTGTGGAGGTTTAGATTATATACTAATTAAACGATGTTGTTTGTGGAGGTTTAGATTATATACTAATTAAACGATGTTGTTTGTTAAAAAGTGTTGTGGGAGGTTTAGATTATATACTAATTAAACGATGTTGTTTGTGGAGGTTTAGATTATTATACTAATTAAACGCTGTTGTTTGTGGAGGTTTAGATTATATACTAATTAAACTGTTGTTGTGGAGGTTTATATTTACTAATTAAACGCTGTTGTTTGTGGAGGTTTAGATTATATACTAATTAAACGCTGTTGTTTGTGGAGGTTTAGATTATATACTAATTAAACGCTGTTGTTTGTGGAGGTTTAGATTATATACTAATTAAACGCTGTTGTTTGTGGAGGTTTAGATTATATACTAATTAAACGCTGTTGTTTGTGGAGGTTTAGATTATATACTAATTAAACGCTGTTGTTTGTGGAGGTTTAGATTATATACTAATTAAACGCTGTTGTTTGTGGAGGTTTAGATTATATACTAATTAAACGCTGTTGTTTGTGGAGGTTTAGATTATATACTAATTAAACACTGTTGTTTGTGGAGGTTTAGATTATATACTAATTAAACACTGTTGTTTGTGGAGGTTTAGATTATATACTAATTAAACGCTGTTGTTTGTGGAGGTTTAGATTATATACTAATTAAACGCTGTTGTTTGTGGAGGTTTAGATTATATACTAATTAAACACTAGATTATATACTAATTAAACGCTGTTGTTTGTGGAGGTTTAGATTATTTACTAATTAAACGCTGTTGTTTGTGGAGGTTTAGATTATATACTAATTAAACGCTGTTGTTTGTGGAGGTTTAGATTATATACTAATTAAACGCTGTTGTTTGTGGAGGTTTAGATTATATACTAATTAAACGCTGTTGTTTGTGGAGGTTTAGATTATATACTAATTAAACACTGTTGTTTGTGGAGGTTTAGATTATATACTAATTAAACGATGTTGTTTGTGGAGGTTTAGATTATATACTAATTAAACGCTGTTGTTTGTGGAGGTTTAGATTATATACTAATTAAACGCTGTTGTTTGTGGAGGTTTAGATTATATACTAATTAAACGTGTTGTTTGTGGAGGTTTAGATTATTACTAATTAAACGAGTTGTTTGTGGAGGTTATTATACTAATTAAACGCTGTTGTTTGTGGAGGTTTAGATTATATACTAATTAAACGCTGTTGTTTGTGGAGGTTTAGATTATATACTAATTAAACGCTGTTGTTTGTGGAGGTTTAGATTATATACTAATTAAACGCTGTTGTTTGTGGAGGTTTAGATTATATACTAATTAAACGCTGTTGTTTGTGGAGGTTTAGATTATATACTAATTAAACGCTGTTGTTTGTGGAGGTTTAGATTATATACTAATTAAACACTGTTGTTTGTGGAGGTTTAGATTATATACTAATTTAAACGCTGTTGTTTGTGGAGGTTTAGATTATTTACTAATTAAACGCTGTTGTTTGTGGAGGTTTAGATTATATACTAATTAAACGCTGTTGTTTGTGGAGGTTAGATTATATACTAATTAAACGCTGTTGTTTGTGGAGGTTAGATTATATACTAATTAAACGCTGTTGTTTGTGGAGGTTTAGATTATATACTAATTAAACGCTGTTGTTTGTGGAGGTTAGATTATATACTAATTAAACGCTGTTGTTTGTGGAGGTTTAGATTATATACTAATTAAACGCTGTTGTTTGTGGAGGTTTAGATTATATACTAATTAAACGCTGTTGTTTGTGGAGGTTTAGATTATATACTATATTAAACGCTGTTGTTTGTGGAGGTTTGATTATATACTAATTAAACGCTGTTGTTTGTGGAGGTTTAGATTATTACTAATTAAACGCTGTTGTTTGTGGAGGTTAGATTATAACTACGCTGTTGTTTGTGGAGGTTAGATTATATACTAATTAAACGCTGTTGTTTGTGGAGGTTTAGATTATATACTAATTAAACGCTGTTGTTTGTGGAGGTTATAGATTAATATACTAATTAAACGTGTTGTTTGTGGAGGTTTAGATTATATACTAATTAAACGCTGTTGTTTGTTAGATTATTACATAAACTGTTGTTTGTAGGTTTAGATTATATACTAATTAAACGCTGTTGTTTGTGGAGGTTTAGATTATATACTAATTAAACGCTGTTGTTTGTGGAGGTTAGATTATATACTAATTAAACGCTGTTGTTTGTGGAGGTTTAGATTATATACTAATTAAACGCTGTTGTTTTTGGAGGTTTAGATTATATACTAATTAAACGATGTTGTTTGTGGAGGTTTAGATTTCTGTGAGAAACACAATAAGATTTGCTCACTAGCTGGTGTTCCTATGGTGGAATTTGCTCCTGCAGTGTTGATGAGGAGGTTAAGTCGGTGATAGATTGTGAGGATGAAATCCTATTAATTAGAGCTATAGTCGTTACTCCTAAAGGACTTCCCCGCCTGTCTCTTGGCTGTTGATCCCATTAGGTGATGTGTTTTCATCATCAGCGATATGTTTTCTAATGACATCAGGTCATTAAATCTCAACAGGCAATTAACACCACTCATTAATTAAGGGTTTTGTGTTTCATTTCCTAGAGATTCATTTAAGAAAGAATAATGACAGTTTTACCCCTTTAATACATGGTAATCAGACTGTAGTGAATTTGTACAGTTTCATCAAGCATGGCAGCTGGATATTTACAAGATTTATTTTTATTTTCTTGAAAGGAATTGTTGCTTTCTGAATAAGTCTAATTTTATAGACACATAGTTTGGACATTTTATATGTCAGTTATGTCTTTGAGATATTTTCATCATAGATTTATTATTCCGAGAAAGAAGGGAAAGCTAGACCTATTTATCATATTGAATATTTATTGTTACTCATTAACATGGGTGACTTGAAGCCCTGTGTAGGAGTAATGGAAATATTTGTCAGTGGTTTTTTTCTGACTATAAAACAAGATTTATTGTCTTTGAATTGGGATGAAATTATAGTAGTCGTGATTTCAAACATTTCATTTGCTAAAATTTGAAAATTTAGAGCTGAACATTTATTTATAAAATAGTTTAAAATTATTTGAGTAATCAATTTTGCTGAAATTGAAGAACTTTTCAGTGCAGTGTTATAGATTTTGCTGGAATTGAAGAACTTTTCTGTGTAATGTTGAATTTTTGCTGGAATCGAAGTTCTCAATGTAGTGTTGTAGATTTTGAGCCAATCCTAGAAATACCTTGCTACATGTCAAGCATTCCAGCTGTGCCCCCAAGTACAATTCTAGTCAAACATAAAACACCATGACAAAATGGTTGGAAATACTTAATGTCTGACTGCTTCAAGTGTGTCATTTTATGGCAGTCACCCCTGGGATTTTACAATGGCACATTCTAGTCAATGATCTAGTCTAGTCTATTAAAGTATAGAGGAGTTGCAGGTGTGATTTGCTCACCATGGGTCGGATCTTTTCAGTGTCTGCTGGCTTATTCAGATTTCAGGAGCCGAGTCCAGAACACATTTTATTGATACTTAAGTATGTTATTGTGAGTTGAAGTATTCGAAGGATCGAGATATGACCAATATGCTGTTGTTTGTAACTCAGCCAACACACACTTAATGCTAGCCTTCCACATGTAAGAGGTTAACTCCAATTCATTTTAAAAGGAATATAAATCGCATATGGATTTTTTTTTTTTTTTCGAATTTTTACATCATCCACCAGCCAGAGATATAATTATCCAGTACTTAATATCGTAATATTGGAAATCAAATTCACGATTTTCATTTTAGGAAATATGTTAGTCATTGCCTCTATATTATGAATAGAGCAATATATTTCATAGTAAAGATATGTCGCTAAGCATTTTTAACATTGAAAATCAAAGACGTTTTGAAAGAATATTGATTATCAACTTAGTTTGAAAAGATGGACAATAGTCATGGTTAGTGCTGTTGTATTTTATAAAGAAAATTTATATTTGGTTTCAAATTAATTTTTAATAGGGCAAAAAAAAAATAGAAAATGTTTGCGACTTGTGAGAATTTGTATAACAAACCTTGTAATCGTCCTGACTCCACAGTTTTATACTTTGTTGAGAACAGTAGAAGAATCAACAGACAAAATAACATAGTAGCTAGGAATTAGATTGTCACTGACGATAATTCGGTTACGACGCTCCGTTAGCCTGCATCCATTGTGTTGGATGTAGATGCTGGTATGTTGTTGTCAAGAGCCAGAATAATATTTAATTACAAAAGTTCAGCAAACAAACACACATCATCAGTAACTTTGGCTGTCGCCATATTCCTCTAGTAATGTCACCATCACTATAATGTATATTGTATTTAGTGTTGAATATCTCTAGTAATGTCACTATCACTATAATGTATATTGTATATAGTGTTAAATTCCTCTAGTAATGTCACCATCACTATAATGTATCTTGTATATAGTGTTGAATATCTCTAGTAATGTCACCATCACTATAATGTATCTTGTATATAGTGTTAAATTCCTCTAGTAATGTCACCATCACTATAATGTATCTTGTATATAGTGTTGAATATCTCTAGTAATGTCACCATCACTATAATGTATATTGTATATAGTGTTGAATATCTCTAGTAATGTCACCATCACTATAATGTATATTGTATATAGTGTTGAATTCCTCTAGTAATGTCACCATCACTATAATGTATCTTGTATATAGTGTTGAATTCCTCTAGTAATGTCACCATCACTACTATAATGTATCTTGTATATAGTGTTGAATTCCTCTAGTAATGTCACCATCACTATAATGTATCTTGTATATAGTGTTGAATTCCTCTAGTAATGTCACCATCACTATAATGTATCTTGTATATAGTGTTGAATTCCTCTAGTAATGTCACCATCACTATAATGTATCTTGTATATAGTGTTGAATTCCTCTAGTAATGTCACCATCACTATAATGTATCTTGTATATAGTGTTGAATTCCTCTAGTAATGTCACCATCACTATAATGTATCTTGTATATAGTGTTGAATTCCTCTAGTAATGTCACCATCACTATAATGTATATTGTATATAGTGTTGAATTCCTCTAGTAATGTCACCATCACTATAATGTATCTTGTATATAGTGTTGAATTCCTCTAGTAATGTCACCATCACTATAATGTATCTTGTATATAGTGTTGAATTCCTCTAGTAATGTCACCATCACTATAATGTATCTTGTATATAGTGTTGAATTCCTCTAGTAATGTCACCATCACTATAATGTATCTTGTATATAGTGTTGAATTCCTCTAGTAATGTCACCATCACTATAATGTATCTTGTATATAGTGTTGAATTCCTCTAGTAATGTCACCATCACTATAATGTATCTTGTATATAGTGTTGAATTCCTCTAGTAATGTCACCATCACTATAATGTATCTTGTATATAGTGTTGAATTCCTCTAGTAATGTCACCATCACTATAATGTATCTTGTATATAGTGTTGAATTCCTCTAGTAATGTCACCATCACTATAATGTATCTTGTATATAGTGTTGAATTCCTCTAGTAATGTCACCATCACTATAATGTATCTTGTATATAGTGTTGAATTCCTCTAGTAATGTCACCATCACTATAATGTATCTTGTATATAGTGTTGAATTCCTCTAGTAATGTCACCATCACTATAATGTATCTTGTATATAGTGTTGAATTCCTCTAGTAATGTCACCATCACTATAATGTATCTTGTATATAGTGTTGAATTCCTCTAGTAATGTCACCATCACTATAATGTATCTTGTATATAGTGTTGAATTCCTCTAGTAATGTCACCATCACTATAATGTATCTTGTATATAGTGTTGAATATCTCTAGTAATGTCACCATCACTATAATGTATCTTGTATATAGTGTTAAATTCCTCTAGTAATGTCACCATCACTATAATGTATCTTGTATATAGTGTTGAATTCCTCTAGTAATGTCACCATCACTATAATGTATCTTGTATATAGTGTTGAATTCCTCTAGTAATGTCACCATCACTATAATGTATCTTGTATATAGTGTTGAATTCCTCTAGTAATGTCACCATCACTATAATGTATCTTGTATATAGTGTTGAATTCCTCTAGTAATGTCACCATCACTATAATGTATCTTGTATATAGTGTTGAATTCCTCTAGTAATGTCACCATCACTATAATGTATCTTGTATATAGTGTTGAATTCCTCTAGTAATGTCACCATCACTATAATGTATCTTGTATATAGTGTTGAATTCCTCTAGTAATGTCACCATCACTATAATGTATCTTGTATATAGTGTTGAATTCCTCTAGTAATGTCACCATCACTATAATGTATCTTGTATATAGTGTTGAATTCAGGCTACCATCCATAATGTAACCCTTCTATATCCTAATAATACAGATTGACGCCTTAATTAATACCCTTTACATGGTTTAGAGCTTCAAAGACAGCACAAATAGCCGTAAAATATAGATGTAATTTACAGTTTACTTCACCGATTCTAAAAAAAAGATAAGGTCAATTTATTTTATTTTACATTTCATTGCATTAAACTGAATAATTAATTGTCCCCTTTGTTTGTCAGATGCTTGTCCTATGTACAAACATGACAAATATCTATATGATATGATGTTCTAATGTTGTAAAATGTTTGTATATTTTCAGATTCCGAAAACACCTATCTTAGTTTTGCCAACCCGAATTACCAGTTTGAGGACCGTATGAACTCCAACATGAAGAAGACGTCGAGTGAGGACAGGGATCCCAGTATCTACGACGACGTCGATGACATCAGTACATTATCCCTGCTCGATCAGAAATCAAACAAAAATGGAACGACGACCAATAAAAACTATACCCCGGAGAAGAAACGTCTCCTTTCTGATTCTTCTAGTGAAAACCTGAGCTCTTCAGAAGGGGAGGAAGATTTGTCTAGTGATGAAGACAATGAAAATGAGTACATCACCATGTACGAAACTAAAAAGCTGACTGAAGATTTGAACCGAGCAAACGAAAAGGACTCGGCTCAGAAGGAGGCCAATGATCAGACTGGGAAGAAGAACCGAGGATTTCTGGGATACTATAGCATGTTGGAGTCAAAGGCTCGGGAAAAGCATGTGAACAATATTCTCAGTCCTGATACGGAAGATGAACCGGAGAGTGCCATGACAACTCCGAGCGTGGAGAACCTTCGCAAACTCAAGTAAGTTTTACTAAATAAGTCTCTGGAATTGTTTGTGGAAGGGTGGAAATTAAGCATAAGTAAGTCCAACTAAATAAGTCTCTGGAATTGTTTGTGGAATGGTGGAAATTAAATGTAAGTAAGTCCAACTAAATAAGTCTCTGGAATTGCTTGTGGAATGGTGGAAATTAAACTTAAGTAAGTCCAACTAAATACGCTCTGGAATTGCTTGTGGAATGGTGGAAATTAAATGTAAGTAAGTCCAACTAAATAAGTCTCTGGAATTGTTTATGGAAAGGTGGAAATTAAACTTAAGTAAGTCCAACTAAATAAGTCTCTGGATTTGTTTATGGAAAGGTGGAAGTCCAACTAAATAAGACTCTGGAATTGTTTGTGGATGGGTGGAAGTCCAACTTAATAAGTCTCTTGTTTGTGGAAGGGTGAAAATTGAGCAGGAAAAAACCATCATCCTGTTCCAGTATCACTCACTCTCTATTGGTTTTTTAAAGGTAGCATTGACTTCATTAAGAATGCAATAAAAACCTATTTACTGTCCTTGCTTCTCAGAATTTTGAAGTGCTATGTACCATTTTGATACTGTTCTAAGAAGGGAATGCAGATCGTATGACCAAGCTCATATTGCTATGATTTATAGATAACAAATTGACAGATCGCTGGCTGTCAAACAAACTGTCAAGGTAACGCATGTGACTTTGCATTTTGTATGCTACAACATTGAATGAGTACACATGTGTTTGGGAGCACAAGGCATGGTTATATATACCGAAATAAAGCATGCTTTTATGATGCTTTTAGTGACATTTTTTAGTACTTTTTCTAAAAAGTACAAAAAAAGCATGCTCTTTTAGTACTTTTTCCGGACACACCATCAGGGGCAGAGTACTTTTTTTGTACTTTTTTTGGACTCTGAAATTTTGCAGAGTACTTTTTTTGTACTTTTTTTGGGACTCTGAAATTTTGCAGAGTACTTTTTTTGTACTTTTCTGGACTTAAACATTCTGCAGAGTACTTTTTTTGTACTTTTCTGGGACTTAGTCATTTTGCAGAGTACTTTTTTTGTACTTTTCTGGGACATACAGTCATTTTGCAGAGTACTTTTTTTGTACTTTTCTTGGACTTAGAATTATTCACATGGTATGAGAAATGTTCAGAGTACTTTTTTTGTACTTTTTTTGGACTTAGAATTTTTCAAAGGATGAATGGGAAATGTTCAGAGTACTTTTTTTGTACTTTTTTGGGACTTAGAATTTTTCATAAGGCATCACCATTTCAGTGTACTTTTATTTTGATTTTTTTTTCTACTCCAATTTTTTTAGGGGGAGTTTTTTTAAAACAAAATTATATATTTAATTAAAAATTGTTTACAACTGAACATTAGAAAGAAATATAATTCAACTACCGGTAATTAAGGCTGTTTATTTAATAAGTGAATGTTGCAGATGACGTTTTGAATAATTTTACATTCTTAATGCTAAGTTTTTATTTCTCATTTCCTTTACCATAAATGTTTAAATTATTTCTAATCACTTAAGTGTTCACCTTAAAATATTGTTGAAATGTGTTTATATAAGTGTTCACCTTAAAATATTATTGAAATGTGTTTCCAATTCCCCTTTCTCTCTAAATGAGTTAAAATGTAGTAGTATACACTAGGCCCATGTACATATATGTTACATAAAACCAATGCTCTATGTGATCAGTATAATTAGAGTCTTAATTATCGATCAGTCACGTGCACAATGACACACAAATCGCCTGTCTCTGACCAGTGGTTTCACACACAATAAACGATTTACAAACCAGGTAAACAAGCCAACACATGTACATTAGTCGTTCTGACACGGAACTAACAAAAAACTCTCCCCCTGGGTCAGACTCATGGTCCCATACGATATTAAATAGTTTGTGAAAGTTTTTCCATCCTCATATAATGCATTATATATGGTTTCAGTATAAAATCTCATAACAAACTAACAAAACAAATAGGACATGCCGGGGATTACGCCGTTGCACACACTGTTGACGTAAATATGCTATCGGTCTGATTTATATTTAAAAGGAAAATACAAGCTATCATAGATGAATTTGTCAATGGAATTTTATCCATCTCATTTGTTTACACCGACTCGGGACATCACAGTTGGCTAACCAACAAAACACTCACGCGACGGGCTCATGCTTACGTAGGCCTGGATGTTTCTGGTCAGACACAAGGTCTTATACGATGATAAATAGCTTGTGACTATATAATCTTTCCAGCATCACAAAATAATGAAATTGATACTTTAAAAAAGTTCTCCAAAACCATGCCAAAAACAAGGGTTCTGTTTATCTTTTTTAAAATCTCGATCTTTTCACGACATGCGGAAAATGGTTCTTATTTCAATAACTCCTTTGTTGTCGTGATTGATTATTAAATTGGTTTACCTACCTCGTCGTCAAAAGGTGGATTTATTAATATAATAGTTCGCATATTTCTTTGTCTCTTGATAAATTATATAAAACTATTCAACAAAAAATTAGGAATTAAGAGGTTTGGTTTAGGACGTTAGGATCGTACAACATTTCTTTTGAATCTACGTAAGAGGCCAACAGGCGAGTGTCTATTTGTAATACAGCATCACTAAAATGTTGATTTATCAGCACACCAGTTCATTTGTTTTGGGTTTTTTAATTCCTTGTCCTAAGTTAATAATAAAATAAAACGTGAGGAATTGAGAGAGATTTTGTTTAGAAATATTTATAGTACAGATTCCTTTGTGAAAGACGTAAGCGGCCCCACATGTGTTTGTCACGTGATTATTTGAGCGGGAAACACAGAATGTGAAACAGCTGGCTGGCGGCCATATTTGTTTACATCTGTCAGCTGATTGCAGAATGTAAACAAACAAAATATAACTGGCTGCTGGGCCAACATCGAAAGAAGGTTAGGATGTTTGCACAGAGACACGAGGTTATTTATTTTTTTGTTTATTGTTACAATACCATCGATCTCTCTCAAACTCTAGCTGGTGAACACAGTAACGATGGAGGATGGAGTTTAACGGTAAGTTTCAATTCTCTTACTTGTTTACTTCGTTCTGAAAGCATTTGGATGCAATTAAAACACCCAGTTTATGAAATAAGTTAGACATCATTTTTTGTTTACATAGCTGTGCTTTCTTTTTGAATGGGCTTGGCAATTATTTCATTGCCGTTCAGTTGTAAATTTCAACATCATTTCCAATTTCAAATCACAAGAACATTTACACGGCAGGGGGTTTAAATGTTATAATCAATTCAACATCCAACAATTGTATCTGGACACAAGTTGTATTAAAAAAAACTATGGAACTTTCCATATCATTTTCACTTCATTATCGCCCACAATTTCGTTTTGTGGTACATAATTTATTTTATGTTTTTTTTTTTTTTAAACTTTATTTTATTCATCGTGATTAATTAGATTGGGAAATAATATTTGTTTTCTTGAAAACATGGGTAATGAAATAACATTATTAACTTAAATATGTGAGTGTCGATTTGGATGCTCATATTCAATTATATCGTTGTTTTCACGACATCTTTTGACAAGAAGGTATGATGTTTCAATGATGTAATCCTATCATATTTACATTTTGCTGTCCATCAGTCAATTAAGTCCTGCAATTAAAATCTAAATGTGTATACACATTCATACTGTGTTTCCATACAATCAGGTCATGTATATATAACCTCATATTTTTCCTTTCAGGCAAATTGCAGATCAGTGTGTGATAATGATCGAGGGCAGACTGGTTAAAGATATAAACATTAATATGCCTAATTTAAACAGGTAAATATTAATAAAAGGATGGTGGTAACATGTGAATATACACAATGTATGAACATTATAAAAGAGTTATTTTTTTACCATCATAAAACATAACCTTTGCATTCCTTTTTTGTTAAGTAATATTTCATTGAGACTTACAATTTAAGTGAATTAACACTCTGAGAAAAATGTCATTTATCAGAATGGCAGTAGGGTCACTGGGGGGGTGTTGATCAGGGTCAGGGAGTGGTCACACCTCTTTTGTTTACATAATTATTAGCGACTGCCTGGTATTTTGGTATGTTTAGTAAAACTGTACTGGGGGACAAACAGGGCTGGGTTATAGATCGAGGCCATGGCGTCAGGTAAAAAAGGGCACGGCGTGCGCCATGCGCACATAAAAACACTAAAATAATTTAGTTCTGTAAATTTATTTTTGATTAATTAATCTAGCCATGTGTGAACTTTTTATGAGTATTAATATTGTACCATATGCATTCACACTGTATCCATATTGCACAATCCTATTTTTTTTCTTTCTTTTCAGAATACAGTAATTATGAAGAAGAAAAACAGTCAACAAAAACAAATGAATAGCTGATGACTGAAAATGAATACACCTCTTCAAAGAGACTGAAAATCCACTGCTGTCATCATAGCCACTTTTGCAGGTAAATATTTCAATCTATCCTATTTGTTTCAGATTTGCTATTACTAGCAATTATGTAAAAATATGGATGCCATTTTAGACACTAAAACTCTATGGTAAATCCTGTGGTGGAGTGTATCTGGCTTCAGTGTGTGCGTTCATTTTAGGCGGGTGCTTTGAAAATATATATTGGAGGAATTTACGTTGTTACATTTAACATACACATGGGCATGGTATAAAATTTAAAGCAAAGAGTTTATTTGAGCCAAACAAAAAACATAAGACATTTTAATATATCCATAAACATTATTGTTTCCAGCACAATGTCTTTGTCTTTTTTGCAGGCTTTCACTTGCCAGGAAAATGGAATGAAAAAACAGCATGTAATGGATTGCACTGGACAGTGATCAAGGGGCGAAAAGATTTGGACAGGATTTCATTGCATTGACATATTGAAATTTATATTGTAGACAACATTGTGACAAAACCTGATGCCAATGTTCAACAATTTACACATGTTTTATCTCTGAATACAATGCTGTGTTGTAAATATTGAACAGAGTGTGGCCCTTAATTTATTTGTTTCTTCTGTGCATTAACCATGTCCAGGTACTATCTTTAAACTTGATGTGTGGGTCCATCTTGGTTGGATTGTGTGTCACATAAAAATCACTGCACTAACTAAGACAAGTCTATTTGAACAAAAAAAACCAACCTTGGAATTGCATCTTCATTTAAGAAAAACATTGCTAATCTTTTTCTATGTTATAAGAGATACTAATTAGGTCCATCGTAGGTGAGCTGAGGCACCTATAACCATCAATAAATAAGATTTCTATCATAGTATTCTGAAATTAGTGAAAGAGTACACCTGGGTTTTCATATTGTATTCTTAATTATTTTGGTACTTTTCCACCAACAATCAGAAGTAAATTTTTCATACAGTTTTATAATTTGTTTTGAGCTTGATAAAAAGTACTAAAAATGTACTGTACTTTTTTTGTACTGTTTTTAGTACTTTTTGGTCTACATAAGAAAAGTACTAAAAAAAAGTACTGTACTTTTTTTGTACTTTTTCTAGACAAAAGAAAAGGTCAAAAAAAGTACACTGTGTGCTTTTTTTGTACTTTTTTTCCGCCACAAAGTACTTTTTTGTACTGCTTTAGTACTTTTTGGCCTACCTATAAAAGTACTATAAAAGTACTGTACTTTTTTTTAGTACTTTTTTCTGGATAAAAAAGGTCAAAAAAAAGTACTGTACTTTTTAGTACTTTTTCTGGATGGAAAAAAAAGGTCAAAAAAAAGTACTGTACTTTTTAGTACTTTTTCTAGATGAAAAAAAGGTCAAAAAAAAAAAGTACACAGTGTGCTTTTTTTGTACTTTTTGTACTATTTTAGTACTTTTTGGCCTACCTTCAAAATACTATTAAAGTACTGTACTTTTATAGTACTTTTTCTGGATGAAAAAAAGTACAAAAAAAAGTACACATGCCACGGTCATTATGTGCTTTTTTTGTACTTTTTTCCTCCCACAGAGTACTTTTTTTGTACTTTTTCTGTTATGGTTGTAAAAACAATAGAGTGTACTAAAAGCATGGCTTTTATGAGCCTGTTTAGTACTTTTTGTACTTTTTTTGACTCATTTTGGGAACCGGGAGGTAAGTTCGGTTCCAAATTGAGTCAAAAAAAGCATGCTTTTTTTGACCTTTTTTTAGTGTACTTTTTTTGTACTTTATTTCGGTATGGGTTAAGGCATGGTTATATATACTGTCTGGTGATCAGTCAGTCTGATATATTTTAGAAAGTATATCTACCTTGCTGAATTATTTTGAATGTGACTACAACACATCTAACTAGAAATTGTCTCCTCCTTTATCTGAATTGCATGTTGTATACAGTTTTATCTCCTGTAGACATCGTGTTGTACAGTGTAATATGTGTGTCAGACAGACAATGACAAACAGACCTAAGACCATTGACCAGACAGACATATATTGGCTGTAGCGGCCCACTTACACTCTCAATGTTTACAAGATTCTGTCACACTAGGTTATAAGCCAGATAATGATGCAGGTTTGATACAATAAATATGTCCAGGTTGAGATTAGTTTTTAATATTCCACAGAAATATGGGCTTGGTCATGCAAGGTAAAGTGAGTAAATAGCTTTGCCTACTGATAACCAAACAAGAAATATCCACAGCCTCTTGTGTTTAATAAACTTGGAATATTAGAAAAATAAGCGCCGCCACACATGCTATTGTGTACGGAGCTGTGAGGCAAGTGATGATTCACGGTAATATCTTAGGTATTACAGATAAAGTAACCAGAGCCAGAGAGTATCAGGGTATTACAGATACAGTTACCAGAGCCAGGGAGTATCAGGGTATTACAGATATAGTAACCAGAGCCAGGGAGTATCAGGGTATTACAGATATAGTAACCAGGGAGTATCAGGGTATTACAGATATAGTAACCAGGGAGTATCAGGGTATTACAGATATAGTAACCAGAGCCAGGGAGTATCAGGGTATTACAGATACAGTTACCAGAGCCAGGGAGTAATCAGGGTATTACAGATACAGTTACCAGAGCCAGGGGGAGTTATCGGGTATTACAGATAAAACCAGGGTTATCAGGGTATTACAGATAAAGTAACCAGAGCCAGGGAGTATCAGGGTATTACAGATACAGTTACCAGAGCCAGGGAGTATCAGGGTATTACAGATATAGTAACCAGAGCCAGGGAGTATCAGGGTATTACAGATACAGTTACCAGAGCCAGGGAGTATCAGGGTATTACAGATAGAGTGACCAGAGCCAGGAAGTATCAGGGTATTACAGATATAGTAACCAGAGCCAGGAGTATCAGGAGTATCAGGGTATTACAGATATAGTAACCAGAGCCAGAGAGTATCAGGGTATTACAGATATAGTAACCAGGGAGTATCAGGGTATTACAGATATAGTAACCAGAACCAGGGAGTATCAGGGTATTACAGATATAGTAACCAGAGCCAGGGAGTATTAGGGTATTACAGATATAGTTAAACCAGGATACAGTGATATACAGATATAGTACCAGGTAGTATCAGGAGATATATAGTAACCAGGGAAGTATCAGGGTATTACAGATATAAGTTACCAGGGAGTATCAGGGTATTTACAGATATTGAGCCAGTTACAGGGATTACATATATAGTAACCTATACAGGGTATTTACAGGAATATAACCAGAGTATAGTAACCAGGGAGTATCAGGGTATTACAGATATAGTAACCAGAGCCAGGAGTATCAGGGTATTACAGATATAGTAACCAGAGCCAGGGAGTATCAGGGTATTACAGATATAGTAACACAGGAACCAGAGGGGAGTATCAGGGTATTACAGATATAGTAACCAGGGAGTATCAGGGTATTACAGATATAGTAACCAGAGCCAGGAAGTATCAGGGTATTACAGATATAGTAACCAGAGCAGAGGGAGTATCAGGGTATTACAGATATAGTAACCGGAGCCAGGGAGTATCAGGGTATTACAGATATAGTAACCAGGGAGTATCAGGGTATTACAGATATAGTAACCAGGGAGTATCAGGGTATTACAGATATAGTATACCAGAGCCAGGGAGTATCAGGGTATTACAGATATAGTAACCAGAGCCAGGGAGTATCAGGGTATTACAGATATAGTAACAGGGAGTATCAGGGTATTACAGATAAAGTAACCAGAGCCAGGGAGTATCAGGGTATTACAGATATAGTAACCAGAGCCAGGAAGTATCAGGGTATTACAGATATAGTAACCAGGGAGTATCAGGGTATTACAGATATAGTAACCAGAGCCAGGAAGTATCAGGGGTATTACAGATATAGTAACCAGAGGGGAGTATCAGGGTATTACAGATATAGTAACCAGAGCCAGGAAGTATCAGGGTATTACAGATATTAGTAACAGAGCAGGGAGTATCAGGGTATTACAGATATAGTACCCAGAGCCAGGGAGTATCAGGGTATTACAGATATAGTAACCAGAGCCATGGAGTATCAGGGTATTACAGATATAGTAACCAGGCCCAGAGTATCAGGGTATTACAGATATAGTAACCAGAGCCATGGAGTATCAGGGTATTACAGATATAGTATAGTAGTACCAGGGAGTAAACAGGGTATTACAGATATAGTAACCCAGAGCTAGGAAGTATCAGGGTATGGACAAATATAGTAACCAGAGCCAGGGAGTATCAGGGTATTACAGATATAGTAACCAGGGAGTATCAGGGTATTACAGATATAGTAACCAGAGCCAGGGAGTATCAGGGTATTACAGATATAGTAACCAGGGAGTATCAGGGTATTACAGATATAGTAACCAGAGCCAGGGAGTATCAGGGTATTACAGATATAGTAACCAGGGAGTATCAGGGTATTACAGATATAGTAACCAGGGAGTATCAGGGTATTACAGATATAGTAACCAGAGCCAGGGAGTATCAGGGTATTACAGATATAGTAACCAGGGAGTATCAGGGTATTACAGATATAGTAACCAGAGCCAGGGAGTATCAGGGTATTACAGATATAGTAACCAGGGAGTATCAGGGTATTACAGATATAGTAACCAGGGAGTATCAGGGTATTACAGATATAGTAACCAGTGAGTATCAGGGTATTACAGATATAGTAACCAGGGAGTATCAGGGTATTACAGATAGGTAGTAACCCAGAGCCAGGGGCAGTATCAGGGTATTAGTAACAGATATAGTTACCAGGGAGTATCAGGGTATTACAGATATAGTAACCAGAGCCATGGGAGTATCAGGGTATTACAGATATAGTAACCAGAGCCAGGGAGTATCAGGGTATTACAGATATAGTAACCAGGGAGTATCAGGGTATTACAGATATAGTAACCAGGGAGTATCAGGGTATTACAGATATAGTAACCAGGGAGTATCAGGGTATTACAGATATAGTAACCAGAGCCAGGGAGTATCAGGGTATTACAGATATAGTAACCAGAGCCAGGGAGTATCAGGGTATTACAGATATAGTAACCAGAGCCAGGGAGTATCAGGGTATTACAGATATAGTAACCAGAGCCAGGGAGTATCAGGGTATTACAGATATAGTAACCAGAGCCAGGGAGTATCAGGGTATTACAGATATAGTAACCAGAGCCAGGGAGTATCAGGGTATTACAGATATAGTAACCAGAGCCAGGGAGTATCAGGGTATTACAGATATAGTAACCAGAGCCAGGGAGTATCAGGGTATTACAGATATAGTAACCAGAGCCAGGGAGTATCAGGGTATTACAGATATAGTAACCAGGGAGTATCAGGGTATTACAGATATAGTAACCAGGGAGTATCAGGGTATTACAGATATAGTAACCAGAGCCAGGGAGTATCAGGGTATTTACCATATATATTACAGTTATAGTAACAGAGCCAGAGCCAGGGTTTTTAGATATCAGGGTATTATTTCAGATATAGTAACCAGCCATGGAGTATCATGGGTATTACAGATATAGGCAACCAGGGAGTAAGTATCAGGGTATTACAGATATAGTAACCAGAGCCAGGGAGTATCAGGGTATTACAGATATAGTAACCAGAGCCAGAGTATCAGGGTATTACAGATATAGTAACCAGGGAGTATCAGGGTATTACAGATATAGTAACCAGGGAGTATCAGGGTATTACAGATATAGTAACCAGGGAGTATCAGGGTATTACAGATATAGTAACCAGAGCCAGGGAGTATCAGGGTATTACAGATATAGTAACCAGAACCAGGGAGTATCAGGGTATTACAGATATAGTAACCAGAGCCAGGGAGTATCAGGGTATTACAGATATAGTAACCAGGGAGTATCAGGGTATTACAGATATAGTAACCAGGGAGTATCAGGGTATTACAGATATAGTAACCAGAGCCAGGGAGTATCAGGGTATTACAGATATAGTAACCAGGGAGTATCAAGGTATTACAGATGTAGTAACCAGGGAGTATCAGGGTATTACAGATAGAGTAACCAGGGAGTATCAGGGTATTACAGATATAGTAACCAGAGCTAGGAAGTATCAGGGTATTATAGATATAGTAACCAGGGTATACCCAGCCTATAGATTTATAATATGGTAATGCTTCGCTTGATCACCCAGTCAGCTGAGTGAGGAGAACACTGACAGAAAGCTGTCTCTCTACATTTTATTGTCAATAAAGAGAGTTTGATTAGATTAATATTGGAGGATGTTAGATACAAGCTAGTGTTATGTGTGTGTTGTTTCTAATTTTTGTTTAATATTCATATTAGATTCCATTTACAGAGGAAAGGTTTTAAAAATGGTTCCTGATTATTCTGTGACATTCATATAAGGGAATGCTTGTAAAGTTTATTATCAAAGATCTTGGCCAAGACATCAAAGTTCAAGGTCAAATGTATAACATGTAGACCAAGACATCAAAATTCAAGGTCAAATGCATAACATGTAGGACAAGACATAAAAATTCAAGGTCATATGTAAAGCATGTATCTCATGAATATTTCTCAAAGTTACATGTTTACCAGAAGTGTACTGTAGGTCATTAGGACAAAACCTTGATTATGACACTACTTGTTTACGACACTTGGAATCTAAAATGGAGTAGGGATTCAAAGTGTAAGGTCACAGGACAAAAATATAAAATTTAGATCTATGTTACACTTACTTACATATGATACCATCAGGTGGCACTTCTATCACTCTGTATGATATACCACCAGGTGGCACTTCTGTCACTCTGTATGATATACCACCAGGTGGCACTTCTGTCACTCTGTATGATACCACCAGGTGGCTCTTCTGTCACTCTGTATGATATACCAAAAGGTGTCACTTCTGTCACTCTGTATGATATACCACCAGGTGGCACTTCTGTCACTCTGTATGATACCACCAGGTGGCTCTTCTGTCACTCTGTATGATATACCAAAAGGTGGCACTTCTGTCACTCTGTATGATATACCACCAGGTGGCACTTCTGTCACTCTGTATGATATACCACCAGGTGGCTCTTCTGTCACTCTGTATGATATACCACCAGGTGGCACTTCTGTCACTCTGTATGATATACCACCAGGTGGCACTTCTGTCACTCTGTATGATATACCACCAGGTGGCACTTCTGTCACTCTGTATGATATACCACCAGGTGGCACTTCTGTCACTCTGTATGATACCACCAGGTGGCTCTTCTGTCACTCTGTATGATATACCAAAAGGTGGCACTTCTGTCACTCTGTATGATACCACCAGGTGGCACTTCTGTCACTCTGTATGATATACCAAAAGGTGGCACTTCTGTCACTCTGTATGATATACCACCAGGTGGCACTTCTGTCACTCTGTATGATACCACCAGGTGGCTCTTCTGTCACTCTGTATGATATAACACCAGATGGCACTTCTGTCACTCTGTATGATACCACCAGGTGGCACTTCTGTCACTCTGTATGATATACCACCAGGTGGCTCTTCTGTCACTCTGTATGATATACCACCAGGTGGCACTTCTGTCACTCTGTATGATATACCACCAGGTGGCACTTCTGTCACTCTGTATGATACCACCAGGTGGCTCTTCTGTCACTCTGTATGATATACCACCAGGTGGCACTTCTGTCATCTCTGTATGATATAACTCTGGCTATGTATGAAAATACCACCAGGTGCTCTTCTGTCAACTCTGAGTATGATATAACACCAGATGGCACTTCTGTCTCTCTGTATATAATACCAGGTGGCTCTTCTGTCACTCTGTATGGATATACCAAAAGGTGGCACATCGTTGTCACTCTGTATGATATAACGACCAGGTGGCTCACTTCAGTCACTCTGTTATGATATACACCAATGGTGGCTCTGTCTGTCACTCTGTATGATATACCACCAGGTGGCACTTCTGTCACTCTGTATGATACCACCAGGTGGCTCTTCTGTCACTCTGTATGATATACCACCAGGTGGCACTTCTGTCACTCTGTATGATATACCACCAGGTGGCTCTTCTGTCACTCTGTATGATATACCACCAGGTGGCACTTCTGTCACTCTGTAATGTATTATATACCACCAGGTGGCACTTCTGTCACTCTGTATGATATACCACCAGGTGGCACTCTGTATGATCTTCTGTCACTCTGTATGATATAACAACCAGGTGGCACTTCTGTCACTCTGTATGATACCACCATGATGGCACTTCTGTCACTCTGTATGATATACCACCAGGTGGCACTTCTGTCACTCTGTATGATATACCACCAGGTGGCACTTCTGTCACTCTGTATGATATACCACCAGGTGGCACTTCTGTCACTCTGTATGATATACCACCAGGTGGCTCTTCTGTCACTCTGTATGATATACCAACCAGGTGGCACTTCTTCTTCTGTCACTCTGTATGATACTCCAAATAGGTGGCACTTCTGTCACTCTGTATGATTATACCACCAGGTGGCACTTCTGTCACTCTGTATGATATACCACCAGGTGGCACTTCTGTCACTCTGTATGATATACCACCAGGTGGCACTTCTGTCACTCTGTATGATATACCACCAGGTGGCACTTCTGTCTGTCACTCTGTATGAAATACCACCAGGTGGCACTTCTGTCACTCTGTATGATATACCACCAGGTGGCACTTCTGTCACTCTGTATGATATACCACCAGGTGGCACTTCTGTCACTCTGTATGATATACCACCAGGTGGCACTTCTGTCACTCTGTATGATATACCAAAAGGTGGCACTTCTGTCACTCTGTATGATAACCACCAGGTGGCACTTCTGTCACTCTGTATGATATACCACCAGGTGGCACTTCTGTCACTCTGTATGACTCTGTCACTTCTGTATGATATACCACCAGGTGGCACTTCTGTCACTCTGTATGATATACCACCAGGTGGCTCTTCTGTCACTCTGTATGATATACCACCAGGTGGCACTTCTGTCACTCTGTATGATATACCACCAGGTGGCACTTCTGTCACTCTGTATGATATACCACCAGGTGGCACTTCTGTCACTCTGTATGATATACCACCAGGTGGCACTTCTGTCACTCTGTATGATATACCACCAGGTGGCTCTTCTGTCACTCTGTATGATATACCACTCTTCTGTATGATAATAACCACCAGTGGCTCTTCTGTCACTCTGTATCTGTATATACTCACCAGGTGGCACTTCTGTCATCTGTAGGAGTATACCAAAAGGGTGTCACTTCTGTCACTCTGTATGATACCTACCAGGTGGCACTTCTGTCACTCTGTATGATATACCAAAAGGTGTCACTTCTGTCATCTGTATTGATACCACCAGGTTGGCTCCTTCTGTCACTCTGTATGTATAAACCACTGTCTGTCACTGGCTCTTCCTGTCCTCTGTATGATATCCAAAAGAGGCTGTCCTGTCACTCTGTATTTATACCACCAGGTGGCTCTTCAGTCACTCTGTAATGATATACCACCAGGTGGGTCACTTCTGTCACTCTGTATGATATACCTACCAGGTGGCTCTTCAGTCCACTCTGTATGATATACCACCAGAGGTGGCACTTCTGTCACTCTGTATGATACCACCACCAGTTGGCTCATCTGTCACTCTGTATGATATACCACCAGGTGGCTCTTCTGTCACTCTGTATGATATACCAAAAGGTGGCACTTCTGTCACTCTGTATGATACCACCAGGTGGCACTTCTGTCACTCTGTATGATATACCAAAAGGTGGCACTTCTGTCACTCTGTATGATATACCACCAGGTGGCACTTCTGTCACTCTGTATGATACCACCAGGTGGCTCTTCTGTCACTCTGTATGATATACCACCAGGTGGCACTTCTGTCACTCTGTATGATATACCACCAGGTGGCACTTCTGTCACTCTGTATGATACCACCAGGTGGCTCTTCTGTCACTCTGTATGATATACCAAAAGGTGGCACTTCTGTCACTCTGTATGATACCACCAGGTGGCACTTCTGTCACTCTGTATGATACCACCAGGGTGGCTCTTCTGTCACTCTGTATATATACCACCAGGGTGGCACCTGTCACTCTGGTGGCTCTTCTGTCACTCTGTATGATATACCACCAGGTGGCACTTCTGTCACTCTGTATGATACCACCAGGTGGCTCTTCTGTCACTCTGTATGATATACCACCAGGTGGCACTTCTGTCACTCTGTATGATACCACCAGGTGGCTCTTCTGTCACTCTGTATACCCACCTGACCAATGATACCACCAGGTGGCACTTCTGTCACTCTGTATGATATACCACCAGGTGGCACTTCTGTCACTCTGTATGATATACCAAAAGGTGGCACTTCTGTCACTCTGTATGATACCCACCAAGTGGCCACTTCTGTCACTCTGTATAATATACAAAGGTGGGCACATTCTGACACATCAGTAAAGAATACCACACCAGGTGGCACATCTGTCACTCTGTATACCCTCCTGACTCTGATGATACCACCAGGTGGCACTTCTGTCACTCTGTATACCCTGACTCCTGACCAATGACTTCTTACCACTCTGAATGATCCACCAGTGGCCCTTCTGTCACTCTGTATACCCTCCTGACCAATAATACCACCAGGTGGCACTTCTGTCACTCTGTTTACCCTTCTGACCAATAATACCACCAGGTGGCACTTCTGTCACTCTGTATAACCCTCCTGACCAATGATACACCACCAGGTGGCACTTCTGTCACTCTGTATACCCTCCTGACCAATATAATACCACCAGGTGGCACTTCTGTCACTCTGTTTACCCTTCCTGACCAATATTACCACCAGGTGGCACTTCTGTCACTCTGTTATACCCTCCTGACCAATGATACACCAAGGTGGCACTTCTGTCACTCTGTATACCCTCCTGACCAATGATACCACGGTGGCACTTCTGTCACTCTGTTTACAACCCTCCTGACCAATGATACCACCACGAGGTGGCACTTCTGTCACTCTGTATACCCTCCTGACCAATAACCACCAGGTGGCACTTCTGTCACTCTGTATACCCTCCTGACCAATGATACCACCAGACTTCTGTCACTCTGTATACCCTCCTGACCAATAATATACCACCAAGGTGGCACTTCTGTCACTCTGTTTACCCTCCTGACCAATGATACCACCAGGTGGCACTTCTGTCACTCTGTATACCCTCCTGACCAATGATACCACCAGGTGGCACTTCTGTCACTCTGTATACCCTCCTGACCAATGATACCACCAGTGGCACTTCTGTCACTCTGTATACCCTCCTGACCAATGATACCACCAGGTGGCACTTCTGTCACTCTGTATACCCTCCTGACCAATGATACCACCAGGTGGCACTTCTGTCACTCTGTATACCCTCCTGACCAATGATACACCAGGTGGCACTTCTGTCACTCTGTATACCCTCCTGACCAATGATACCACCAGGTGGCACTTCTGTCACTCTGTATACCCTCCTGACCAATGATACCACCAGGTGGCACTTCTGTCACTCTGTATACCCTCCTGACCAATGATACCACCAGGTGGCACTTCTGTCACTCTGTATACCCTCCTGACCAATGATACCACCAGGGTGTGCACACTTCTGTCACTCTGTATACCCTCCTGACCAATGATACCACCAGGTGGCACTTCTGTCACTCTGTATACCCTCCTGACCAATGATACCACCAGGTGGCACTTCTGTCACTCTGTATACCCTCCTACCAATGATACCACTGGGTGGTACTTCTGTCACTCTGTATACCCTCCTGACCAATGATACCACCAGGTGGCACTTCTGTCACTCTGTATACCCTCCTGACCAATGATACCACCAGGTGGCACTTCTGTCACTCTGTATACCCTCCTGACCAATGATACCACCAGGTGGCACTTCTGTCACTCTGTATACCCTCCTGACCAATGATACCACCAGGTGGCACTTCTGTCACTCTGTATACCCTCCTGACCAATGATACCACCAGGTGGCACTTCTGTCACTCTGTATACCCTCCTGACCAATGATACCACCAGGTGGCACTTCTGTCACACTGTTTTACCCTCCTGACCAATGATACCACCAGGTGGCACTTCTGTCACTCTGTATACCCTCCTGACCAATGATACCACCAGGTGGCACTTCTGTCACTCTGTATACCCTCCTGACCAATGATACCACCAGGTGGCACTTCTGTCACTCTGTATACCCTCCTGACCAATGATACCACCAGGTGGCACTTCTGTCACTCTGTATACCCTCCTGACCAATGATACCACCAGGTGGCACTTCTGTCACTCTGTTTACCCTCCTGACCAATGATACCACTGGGTGGTACTTCCGTCACTCTGTTTACCCTCCTGACCAATGATACCACTGGGTGGCACTTCTGTCACTCTGTATACCCTCCTTACCAATAATACCACCAGGTGGCACTTCTGTCACTCTGTTTACCCTCCTGACCAATGGTACCACCAGGTGGCACTTCTGTCACTCTGTATACCCTCCTGACCAATAATACCACCAGGTGGCACTTCTGTCACTCTGTATACCCTCCTGACCAATAATACTGACCAATGATACCACTGGGTGGTACTTCTGTCACTCTGTTTACCCTCCTGACCAATGATACCACCAGGTGGCACTTCTGTCACTCTGTATACCCTCCTTACCAATAATACTACCAGGTGGCACTTCTGTCACTCTGTTTACCCTCCTTACCAATAATACCACCAGGTGGCACTTCTGTCACTCTGTTTACCCTCCTTACCAATAATACTACCAGGTGGCACTTCTGTCACTCTGTTTACCCTCCTGACCAATGATACCACCAGGTGGCACTTCTGTCACTCTGTATACCCTCCTGACCAATGATACCACCAGGTGGCACTTCTGTCACTCTGTATACCCTCCTGACCAATGATACCACTGGGTGGCACTTCTGTCACTCTGTTTACCCTCCTGACCAATGATACCACTGGGTGGCACTTCTGTCACTCTGTATACCCTCCTGACCAATGATACCACCAGGTGGCACTTCTGTCACTCTGTTTACCCTCCTGACCAATGATACCACCAGGTGGCACTTCTGTCACTCTGTTTACCCTCCTGACCAATGATACCACCAGGTGGCACTTCTGTCACTCTGTATACCCTCCTGACCAATGATACCACCAGGTGGCACTTCTGTCACTCTGTTTACCCTCCTGACCAATGATACCACCAGGTGGCACTTCTGTCACTCTGTTTACCCTCCTGACCAATGATACCACCAGGTGGCACTTCTGTCACTTTGTATACCCTCCTGATCACAAATCATTTGTTGCATCATTCAGTGTCATGATGCCTTATTGTTAGATGTCATAAATTGTTAGAAAACAGAGTATTTTCCTGGCAGTCTAACTGCTGATTCTCCAGGGTTTAGAAGTCCTCTGATTTAAGGTGTATGGTGCACAGCTTCCTTGAACGTTCTAGATAAACTGTAAAATGTTGTGTTGGTGTAGATTTAAAGCATGAATATATATATTTATACCTAAGTCATCGGGTTGGAAGTCTCTTCCTCTACACTCTGCACTCAATATTTCTATTTGTTTTTTCATTTGTCAGGTTTGATTTGAACTCGCCTGATTCTAACGACAGTGGAATCCAGTCAGATGCTCGATCTGATGATGGCTCCCATCATCATGGCTCTGTTAACGACAATCTGTATAGCCTGTCCAACAAGACCCCATTGTCCTCTAGTTCTTCTATGTCTGCCAGTACCTCGAGCTCCATCGAGGAGAAAGAGGACAGCAAGGACGACGAACAAACACCAACAGGGGTAGGTTGTCCTCTATAACCTACGTTTGTAGTTCTAGTGTAATGCACTAATTTCTGTACAGTAGTGTTAAATAAAGGGAGAAATGAGAGTGGTAAATTGCCTAGATCTATAGACAGTGATATTTTGGGTGCACCCTGTTTGTGAAATAACGTATTGTTGTTTGGCTGGTACTATATAGTAGGAACCTTTATTGGAGCACGGGGACCAGATTGTGACAAATTTATAGGCCAAAATAGAAACACAATTAACAGCACCCACATGTACAGTTGGTAGGGGAAACTTCATAGTGACGTACACAACAGTTCTAGAATATTGAATAAATAAATACATATACAGCGTCAAGGTCTCAACAAACATTCAAGGTAACAACAAACATTCAAGGTCACAACAAACAGTCAAGGTCACCAGACACACACAAAACAAATAAAAATAAAAAATGTCACCAAACACAAGAAAAATTAAAATCAAGGTCAAAATACACAATAAAAAATCAAAATCAAGGTCACTAGACACCAGAAAAAATTAAAAAACAAGGTCACTAGAGACACAAAAAATTGAAAATCAAGCTCATAGACAAAAAAAAATCAAAACTAAGTCATAAGACACAAAAAAAAATCAAAATCAAGGTCACTAGACACCAGAAAATCAAAAATCAAGGTCACCAGACACACAAAAATCAAGGTCACTTGACACAAGAAAAATTAAAATCAAGGTGATAGACAAAAAAATCAAAATCAAGGTCACTAGACACAAGAAAAAACCAAAACAAGGTCACTAGACACAAGAAAAATCAAAATCAAGGTCACTAGACACAAGAAAAATCAAAATCAAGGTTATAAGACAAAAGAAAAATCAAAATCAAGGTCACTAGACAAGAAAAATTAAAATCAAAGTCAAAAGACACAAGAAAAATCTAAATCAAAGTCACTAGACAGAAGAAAAATCAAAAGCAAGGTCAAAAGACACAAGAAAAATCAAAACCAAGGTTATTAGACACAAGAAAAAATCAAAATCAAAGTCACAAGACACAAGAAAAATCAAAATCAATGTCATAAGACACAAGTAAAAACAAAAAATCTAAATCAAGGTCATTAGACACAAGAAAAAATCTAAATCAAGGCCACTAGACACAAGAAAAATCAAAATCAAGGTCATAAGACACTAATAAAATTCAAAATCAAGGTCATAGAAAAAAATCAAGGTCATAAGACACAAAAGAAAAGAAAATCAAAATCAAGGTCACCAGACATAAGAAAGAATCAAAATCATTGTCACAATATGGAAACAAATCCACACAGTAAACATCAGATAAGGTCAAGTTCACTGCATGAAAAATCAGGATCAAGTTTCTAACAAAATCACTGAAAACAAAGCCAGGTTTAGGATAGATTTAGTTAACTTAATAGATATATATGTTAACAGATTTTTGAGAGTGCAATCAATATAAGTAAAACAAGTAATAGGTGCATAAAACTTCATCGCTTTTGAAAAACAATCCAGATTTATTTAAAGGAATATCAAAGATTATTTCAGAAAGTCTGTTTAAATGCATGAGACAAGTTTTTAGGTCACCAGAGATGAAGTCTCAAGTGACCTTTTCCGTCGTCCGTCGTGTGTTCGTAAACAATTTACATTTTCGACTTCTTCTCAAAAACCGCTGAAGCAATTTCAATGAAATTTTGCACAAACCTTCTAAGGCATAAGGCCAATCAAAATTGTGAATTATATGACCCCCACCCCCCAGGGGGCTGTGGGAGGGGCCAAAAGGGGTAAAATTGACTAAAATTTCAAAAATCTTCTCCTCCACTCACAGATGTGGTAGAATGAAATACTCTTCATATAGATAGAAAGGTCTCAAGGCCCTCTACAAAAATTGTGAATTATATGACCCTGGGGTCTCAGGTTTCCCCCTGGGGAGGGGGTTAAGTTTACTATAGTTTATATAGTGAAAACACATTTTGGAGCATTACTTGGTCATTTATAATAGAAAATTAGTCAAATGTTGTCAGAATTATCCTTATGAAATTGCCATTGAATTATATTAACAAATTTTCCATGACTGACTCCCAGGGGCCTTAGGGGCGGGGCCAAAAAGGGTCAAATAGGCTAAAACTTCAAAACTCTTCTTCTAAAATTCTGGAATGGGTAGAATCAAATACTCTTCATACATGGAAAGGTCTTGAGGTCATTTACAAAAATTGTGAATTATATGACCCTGGGTCTCATGTTTCCCCTTGGGGAGGAGGTCAAGTTAACTATAGTTTATATAGGAAAAAACACATATATGAATGTTTTTTGCTTATTTTTCATAGGAATTTAGTAAAACTGGGTTAGAATGTTTATCCTGAGATAGCATTTTATCGTCATAACCGTATTGGTCCAGCTGACCTCCAGGGGCCTTAGGGGCGGGGCCAAAAAAGGGTCAAATAGGCTAAAATTTCAAAAACCTTCTTCTGAATTCACAGATTTGATGGAACCTGATACTCTTCATAGATTGGAAGGTCTTAAGGCCCTTTACAAAAATTGTGAATCTCATCGCCCTGGGATCTCAGATTTTCCCCTGGGTAGGGCATCAAATTTAGTATAGTTTATATAGGAAAAACACATTTATGAACATTATTTGCTTTGTTTTCAATTGGAAATTAGTCAAACTGGGTTAGAATTATTAGCCTGAAATAGAATTTAACACCCATATCCATATTTGTCCAGCCTCAGGCCGACCCCCAGGGGCCAGAGGGGCGGGGCCAAAAGGGGTCAAATAGGCTAAAACTTCAAAAATCTTATTCTGAATTCACACAGATTTGATGGAACCAAAAAATCTTCATAGATTAAAAAGTGAAATTTATGAAATGACTGACATTGACTGACTTCTTATTTGGTTTTGTTGTTTAACATTGGCAAAGCAAATTGGAATTTTAAGCATAAGCTTTGGTAACATAATACACTATCAAAATGAAAAACAAAAAATAAAAAATTCTAAAAGGTTCAACTTTAAAGTTTAATCTAATTCATAATTACTTTTTACAGATTTGAACCAACTTTGCAATGCTTTTCTGTAGTAGCACACAGGTGACCGTCAAGGCCTCTTGGGCCTCTTGTTTAAATATATCTACAAATCTGTCCTGTCAGCATGTATATATAGCAATACAATGTAAATGATAGTTTGATTTCTGCAAAACTCTCTTCAGTTCTTGGCCTTTGTCTTGAATTGGAGAACTAGAGTAATCAATCTTTCAAAAAAAACTAAAAAGAAACCACACTTAAACCCGGATTTTAATGTGTTTTATTTTAGAAGATCTTGGTAGTGATAGAATCCTGTGAGACGACCAATCCACATACCCCTACTTACCTACATCCAGTCATATTACTCTAACTCACATCTAAATTTCAAATCACCAAAAACCATGTTAAACTAAGCCTTTAATGACGGGGAGACCATTCTATAGACCGCGTCTCGTCTGGTCGCTGTCTTAGAACAGGGAAGCATGGGTACCATTAGTCTAGAAAAAACCATCTAAAACGCTAAGTGTGCATCATCAAATGACCGTTATAAGTAAGACACTGATCTATCCCAGTAATGTCTGCTACCATATATTTTAGGTGAGGATATAATGGTCGGCCAGTAAAAAATTTCATTACTTGACCACTGATGCTACTTTTGTGTTCAGTATGGTAATGAAGTGATTACATAATGATTCGACTCATGGTTGTAAGTTGATGAATAATTACTTTCCATGTTTTTATACATTACCATGTTCACATTAGATGGCCGCAGAGAAAATTAGCTTGTCAAAGGTCAAATAGACTAAAGTGTTTTAACAAGTTCTTGCTAGATATGGCATGAACCAACATGTACCAACACAGCACGGCACTAAACAACACTACAGCATGTAACAACACAGCACAGCACTAGACAACACTACAGCATGTACCAACACAGCACAGCACTAAACAACACTACAGCATGTACCCACACAGCACATCACTAAACAACACTACAACATGTACCAACACAGCACACCACTAAACAACACTACAACATGTACCAACACAGCACACCACTAAACAACACTACAACATGTACCAACACAGCACACCACTAGACAACACTACAGCATGTAACAACACAGCACAGCACTAAACAAAACTACAGCATGTACCAACACAATGCATAACAACACTAAACATGTACACACACAGCACATCACTAAACAACACTACAATAACACAGCACATCACTAAACAACACTACAACATGTACCAACACAGCACATCACTAACAACACTACAACATGTACCAACACAGCACACCACTAAACAACACTACAACATGTACCAACACAGCACACCACTAAACAACACTACAACATGTACCAACACAGCACACCACTAAACAACACTACAACATGTACCAACACAGCACACCACTAAACAACACTACAACATGTAATAACACAGCACATCACTAAACAACACTACAACATGTACCAACACAGCACATCACTAAACAACACTACAACATGTACCAACACAGCACATCACTAAACAACACTACAACATGTACCAACACAGCACACCACTAAACAACACTACAACATGTACCAACACAACACACCACTAAACACACTACAACATGTACCAACACAGCACACACCACTGTAAACAACACTACAACATTTAAAACACAGCACAACACTAAACAGAACAACATGTACAACACAGTAAAATACTAAACAATACTACAGCATGTAATAAAACAGCACACCACTAAACAACACTACAGCATGTACAACAACACAGCACACCACTAAACAACACTACAACATGTAATAACACAGCACAGCACTAAACAACACTACAGCATGTAATAACACAGCACAGCACTAAACAACACTACAACATGTACCAACACAGCACAACACTAAACAACACTACAACATTTACCAACACAGCACAACACTAAACAGAACAACATGTACCAACACAGCACAGCACTAACAACACTACAACATGTACCAACACAGCACAGCACTAAACAATACTACAGCATGTACCAACACAGCACAGCACTAAACTACACTACAGCATGTACCAACACAGCGAAGCACTAAACAACACTACAACATGTACCAACACAGCACAGCACTAAACTACACTACAGCATGTACCAACACAGCGAAGCACTAAAACAACACTACAACATGTACCAACACAGCACAGCACTTAACAACACTACAGCATGTACCAACACAGCATAGCACTAAACAATACTACAACATGTACCAACACAGCACACCACTAAACAACACTACAGCATGTAACAACACAGCACAGCACTAGACAACACTACAACATGTACCAACATAGCACAACACTAAACAACACTACAACATGTACCAACACAGCACACCACTAAACAACACTACAGCATGTAATAACACAGCGCAGCACTAAACAACACTACAACATGTACCAACACAGCACAGCACTAAACAACACTACAACATGTACCAACACAGCACAGCACTAAACTACACTACAGCATGTACCAACACAGCGAAGCACTAAACAACACTACAACATGTACCAACACAGCACAGCACTTAACAACACTACAGCATGTACCAACACAGCGCAGCACTAAACAACACTACAGCATGTAATAACACAGCGCAGCACTAAACAACACTACAGCATGTACCAACACAGCATAGCACTAAACAATACTACAGCATGTAATAACACAGCGCAGCACTAAACAACACTACAACATGTACCAACACAGCACAGCACTAAACAACACTACAACATGTACCAACACAACACACCACTAAACAACACTACAACATGTACCGACACAGCACAGCACTAAACAACACTACAACATGTACCAACACTAAAACAACACTACAGCATGTAACAACACAGCACAGCACTAAACAACACTACAGCATGTACCAACATAGCACAACACTAAACAACACTACAACATGTACCAACACAGCACAGCAATAAACAACACTACAACATGTACCAACACAGCACAGCACTAAACAACACTACAACATGTACCAACACAGCACAACACTAAACAACACTACAACATGTACCAACACAACACACCACTAAACAACACTACAACATGTACCAACACAACACACCACTAAACAACACTACAACATTTACCAACACAGCACAACACTAAACAGAACAACATGTACCAACACAGTACAATACTAAACAATACTACAGCATGTAATAAAACAGCACACCACTAAACAACACTACAGCATGTAACAACACAGCACACCACTAAACAATACTACAGCATGTAATAAAACAGCGCAGCACTAAACAACACTACAACATGTACCAACACAGCACAGCACTAAACAACACTACAACATGTACCAACACAGCACAACACTAAACAACACTACAACATTTACCAACACAGCACAACACTAAAACAGAACAACATGTACCAACACAGCACAGCACTAAACAACACTACAACATGTACCAACACAGCACAGCACTAAACAATACTACAACATGTACCAACACAGCACAGCACTAAACAACACTACAACATGTACCAACACAGCACAGCACTAAACAACACTACAACATGTACCAACACAGCACAGCACTAAACAACACTACAACATGTAACAACACAGCACAGCACTAAACAACACTACAACATGTACCAACACAGCAAAGCACTAAACAACACTACAACATGTACCAACACAGCGCAGCACTAAACAACACTACAACATGTACCAACACAGCACAGCACTTAACAACACTACAGCATGTACCAACACAGCACAGCACTAAACAACACTACAACATGTACCAACACAGCACAGCACTAAACAACACTACAACATGTACCAACACAGCACAGCACTTAACAACACTACAGCATGTACCAACACAGCGAAGCACTAAACAACACTACAACATGTACCAACACAGCACAGCACTAAACAACACTACAACATGTACCAACACAGCACAGCACTAAACAACACTACAACATGTACCAACACAGCACAGCACTAAACAACACTACAGCATGTACCAACACAGCACAGCACTAAACAACACTACAACATGTACCAACATAGCACAACACTAAACAACACTACAACATGTACCAACACAGCACACCACTAAACAACACTACAGCATGTAATAACACAGCGCAGCAGTAAACAACACTACAACATGTACCAACACAGCACAGCACTAAACAACACTACAACATGTACCAACACAGCACAGCACTAAACAACACTACAACATGTACCAACACAGCACACCACTAAACAACACTACAACATGTACCAACACAGCACAGCACTAAACAACACTACAACATGTACCAACACAGCACAGCACTAAACAACACTACAACATGTACCAACACAGCACAGCACTAAACAACACTACAACATGTACCAACACAGCACAATTAAACAACACTACAGCATGTAATAACACAGCGCAGCACTAAACAACACTACAACATGTACCAACACAGCACAGCACTAAAAACAACACTACAACATGTACCAACACAACACACCACTAAACAACACTACAACATGTACCAACACAGCACAGCACTAAACAACACTACAACATGTACCAACACTAAACAACACTACAGCATGTAACAACACAGCACAGCACTAAACAACACTACAGCATGTACCAACATAGCACAACACTAAACAACACTACAACATGTACCAACACAGCACAGCAATAAACAACACTACAACATGTACCAACACAGCACAGCACTAAACAACACTACAACATGTACCAACACAGCACAGCACTAAACAACACTACAACATGTACCAACACAGCACAATACTAAACAACACTACAACATGTAATAACACAGCGCAGCACTTAACAACACTACAGCATGTACCAACACAGTACAATACTAAACAACTACAGCATGTAAACACAAGCGCAGCACTAAACAACACTACACATGTACCAACACAGTACACAGCACTAAAATACACAGCAGCATGTACCAACAACACAGTACAACACTAAACAACACTACAACATGTACCAACACAGCGCAGCACTAAACAACACTACAGCATGTAATAACACAGCGCAGCACTAAACAACACTACAACATGTAACAACACAGCACAGCACTAAACAACACTACAACATGTACCAACACAGCACACCACTAAACAACACTACAACATGTACCAACACAGCACAGCAGCAATAAACAACACTACAACATGTACCAACACAGCATGTACAGCACTAAACAACACTACAACATGTACCAAACACTAAACAACACTACAGCATGTAATAACACAGCGCAGCACTAAACAACACTACAACATGTAACAACACAGCACAGCACTAAACAACACTACAACATGTACCAACACAGCACAGCAATAAACAACACTACAACATGTACCAACACAGCACAGCACTAAACAACACTACAGCATGTACCAACACAGCACACTGCTTAGCAACACTACAACATGTACCGACACAGCACAGCACTTAACAACACTACAGCATGTACCAACACAGCACAGCACTAAACAACACTACAACATGTACCAACACAGTACAATACTAAACAATACTACAGCATGTAATAACACAGCGCAGCACTAAACAACACTACAACATGTACCAACACAGCACAGCACTAAACAACACTACAACATGTACCAACACAGCACAGCACTAAACAACACTACAACATGTACCAACACAGCACAGCACTAAACAACACTACAGCATGTACCAACACAGCACAGCACTAAACAACACTACAACATGTACCAACACAGCACACTGCTTAGCAACACTACAACATGTACCAACACAGCACAGCACTAAACTACACTACAGCATGTACCAACACAGCACACTGCTTAACAACACTACAACATGTACCAACACAGCACAGCACTAAACAACACTACAACATGTACCAACACAGTACAATACTAAACAAAACTACAGCATGTAATAACACAGCACAGCACTAAACAACACTACAGCATGTACCAACACAGCACAGCACTAAACAACACTACAACATGTACCAACACAGCACAGCACTAAACAACACTACAACATGTACCAACACAGCACAGCACTAAACAACACTACAACATGTACCAACACAGCACAGCACTAAACAACACTACAACATGTACCAACACAGCACAGCACTAAACAACACTACAGCATGTACCAACACAGCACAGCACTAAACAACACTACAACATGTACCAACACAGCACACTGCTTAGCAACACTACAACATGTACCAACACAGCACAGCACTAAACTACACTACAGCATGTACCAACACAGCACACTGCTTAACAACACTACAACATGTACCAACACAGCACAGCACTAAACAACACTACAACATGTACCAACACAGTACAATACTAAACAATACTACAGCATGTAATAACACAGCGCAGCACTAAACAACACTACAACATGTACCAACACAGCACAGCACTAAACAACACTACAACATGTACCAACACAGCACAGCACTAAACTACACTACAGCATGTACCAACACAGCACAGCACTAAACAACACTACAACATGTACCAACACAGCACAGCACTAAACAACACTACAACATGTACCAACACAGCACAGCACTAAACTACACTACAGCATGTACCAACACAGCACAGCACTAAACAACACTACAACATGTACCAACACAGCACAGCACTAAACAACACTACAACATGTACCAACACAGCACAGCACTAAACAACACTACAGCATGTGTTAAAACACCACAACAATACAGCATCTACCAAAAACACTACAGTATTCTTACATTCAAGAAAAAAATTACAATCATGTGTTTGATCCAAAACAGATGTCCTTATTAAGAAACCACTTTTGTACATTTGTATTGTGAATTGATTAGTTTGTAAAGTTGGCATTAATATGTTTCTGATGTCCATGTTAGAACAGATATTTTTGTGTTTGGCAGGAAAACGACAAGGACACAACAGTGTTACCTGCTGGCTGGGAGAAATGTGAAGGTGAGCGACTTGTCAGGATAAGGGCTTTACAGTCAGGGTATTTTGTACTGGACAGAGACATCTACTGACCAGTTCTCATCTTCTTAGGAATTCAAATATACTGTATATTCTACTCTATGTCTAGGAAGAAGTAACTCGACCTGTAAGTAAAGGAAGCAATCTATTCTGTAGCCAGGCCTGGTCCATACGCTTGTTGTTTTGCTGACTTCATTATTTGGTCCCAGATGTTTTCCCCAAGAGAATACAAAGTCACTCACATTGTCTCTTCATCTATCAATTCGTTTGAATTTCCTGTTGCTCTTCTTCCATCAGGAGTTGTTTATTGAAAACCTGACAACCAATGTGATCTAGCTGACGCCCATCAGCTCATCTCACAAATTGATTAAACATTTTGGACATTTTTGTTGGAGTTAAGACTGCCAATTGTTAACGTTATTAAATTTCAAATTTTTAGGTAATAAACACTCATTGTTTTAGAAGTAAACAAAGAGGTTTATTGTAAACATTGTTTTGTATGTAGAACCTTGATATTGGATGTATAGAGAGTCCTCTAATCACCTCCAGGGGCACCTACATAGTTCACAGCCAAATATGTGTGTCTAGCCAAGGACACCTACATAGTTTACAGCCAAATGTGTGTGTCTAGCCAAGGACACCTACATAGTTTACAGCCAAATATGTGTGTCTAGCCCAGGACACCTACATAGTTTACAGCCAAATATGTGTGTCTAGCCCAGGAGTGTCTAGCCCAGGAGACCTTCATACATAGTTTTACAGCCAAATATGTGTGCCTAGCCCAGGACACCTACATAGTTTACAGCCAAATATGTGTGTCTAGCCCAGCAAACCTACATAGTTTACAGCCAAATATGTGTGCCTAGCCCAGGACACCTACATAGTTCACAGCCAAATAGGTGTGTCTAGCCCAGGAGACCTACATGGTAATACAGACAAATATGTGTGTCTAGCCCAGGACACCTACATAGTTTACAGCCAAATATGTGTGTCTAGCCCAGGACACCTACATAATTCACAGCCAAATATGTGTGCCTAGCCCAGGACACCTACATAGTTCACAGCCTAATATGTGTGCGTAGCCCAGGACACCTTCATAGTTCACAGCCTAATATGTGTGTCTAACCCAGGACACCTTCATAGTTCACAGCCAAATATGTGTGTCTAGCCCAGACCACCTTCATAGTTTAGAGCCTAATATGTGTGCCTAGCCCAGGACACCTTCATAGTTCACAGCCAAATATGTGTGTCTAGCCCAGGACACCTTCATAGTTCACAGCCTAATATGTGTGTCTAGCCCAGAACCTTCATAGTTTAGAGCCTAATATGTGTGCCTAGCCAGGACACCTTCATAGTTCACAGCCAAATATGTGTGTCTAGCCCAGGACACCTTCATAGTTCACAGCCTAATATGTGTGTCTAGCCCAGGACACCTTCATAGTTTACAGCCTAATATGTGTGTGCCTAGCCCAGGACACCTTCATAGTTCACAGCCAAATATGTGTGTCTAGCCCAGGACACCTTCATAGTTCACAGCCAAATATGTGTGCCTAGCCCAGGACACCTTCATAGTTCACAGCCAAATATGTGTGTCTAGCCCAGGATTCATAGTTTACAGCCTAATATGTGTGCCTAGCCCAGGACACCTTCATAGTTCACAGCCAAATATGTGTGCCTAGCCCAGGACACCTACATAGTTTACAGCCAAATATGTGTGTCTAGCCCAGGACACCTTCATAGTTTACAGCCTAATATGTGTGCCTAGCCCAGGACACCTTCATAGTTCACAGCCAAATATGTGTGTCTAGCCCAGGACACCTTCATAGTTTACAGCCTAATATGTGTGCCTAGCCCAGGACACCTTCATAGTTCACAGCCAAATATGTGTGTCTAGCCCAGGACACCTTCATAGTTTACAGCCTAATATGTGTGCCTAGCCCAGGACACCTTCATAGTTCACAGCCAAATATGTGTGTCTAGCCCAGAACACCTACATAGTTTACAGCCAAATATGTGTGTCTAGCCCAGGACACCTACATAGTTTACTGCCAAATATGTGTGCCTAGTCTATATTCTCCTGTTAATTTTTCAATATTTTATTAAAGATTACAGATCTTCATTTTTTGTCAGTTTTATACATTCTGTGCCATCAATAATGATTCAATTATGTTTGTTTGTAAAACATTACAGAGTTGTCTAACCTGGCATTGATATGTCTGCATGGTAACATTGTCTAACCTACAGAAATGATAGCACGCTCCACACACCCTCCATACAATGAATTATTGACCTGGTTAAATGGCTTCTCTGCATATCCTCAAAAGACTGTTTCATCAGATAGAATCTCTTTAAGGAACATCTCTGCATAATTCATAAAAAAACAAACCTCAATTTTATATGATGTAATTTTTCCTTGAATTTTTATTGATACTATCAGTATCATATTCATGTAAATGTTCATTGATCAGATTCGAGAGAAAAGTTTGGAAAATAATGTAGTATGTATTGATATATAAGACAAAGGTTCAGAGAAATAGGACTGAGTTCAAAGTCATCAAAGAAAGATTGTCATATAAGGGAGAAAATGGAATTGTTGAGGATAAAACTGGTCCTGATACGTTTTTCTGATTAGGATAAGTGATTATTACACAAAAAAGGTCTACATAGATGTACTTTAGGAACAGATTCCATTAGTCCCCAGTGGGTTATTATATAGCTGTGCTGTAGGATTTAAACAGTCTTGGAGAGAAACCTCTATGTAAAAACTCGCTGTTCATGTCAATATATCACAGTTGAATTAATTCCTTCTTAAAATCAGACCACTCACTATAAAAAGTCCTTTACACATTTGTTACTATCTTACATGAGTTACATCCCTTTACTGGTCAGATGAGGAGGCGTGGCTACACTAGTGTTAAACTGCAGAACTTCTAGGGAATCAAAATTTATTTTTACCAGCATTCTGAAATAGTAGGTGCTAATATGACCAGATAAAATGTTAAGTTGTAATGTATCTACTGATTAGTAATTAATAAAATCTGTTACCTGTAAGGGATCAAGATAAGTTGTAATGTATCTACTGATTAGTAATTAATAAAATCTGTTACCTGTAAGGGATCAAGTTATCTCAGTCACCTTGGTTGTGATTATGTTACAAAATTTTAGCCCTCGACTGAGATACCTGATCTAGATCACTTAAAGTCTTAGCCCTCGACTGAGATACCTGATCTAGATCACTTAAAGTCTTAGCCCTCGACTGAGATACCTGATCTAGATCACTTAAAGTCTTAGCCCTCGACTGAGATACCTGATCTAGATCACTTAAAGTCTTAGCCCTCGACTGAGATACCTGATCTAGATCACTTAAAGTCTTAGCCCTCGACTGAGATACCTGATCTAGATCACTTAAAGGTAATAGATTTTTTTTTCGCTCCTCAAATATGTAATAAAACTCATCTATATACAGTAAGCGTTCAGAGTGTAAAATCATCCCATCTTCGGCCTCCTGATTCAAAGCTGATTAACCATTTCATCTGCACTTTGAATTAAGTCATTCAGCGTAAAACTCTAGTTTGGCTATATATGTTAATCAATGGGTACATACTGTTTTTATAATTAAAAACAATAACCAAACAATTCATGGGAATGACTGAACGTACCTATTTCTAATAATAATGATTTTCTGAAGTATGTGATGTCACCGATTCAAGAGTATGACGTTGCATGCGCGAACTGGGTAAAATTCCGCCAAAAATCGCTTAAAGGTACCAGACAAATCGGACAAGATAGAAAAACTAGCACTGGGTATCATATGAGATTACCCTGTCCGAGGTACGAGAATAATTAGGTCTGTTTTATAACCAAGAGAATTAAAGTTTTTACCTGTTGTGTGTGGTCAAGAATTATGGCCCTTGACTGAACGAAAATTTTAAAGAGCAAATCTGAACTTTTAAGTAGAGACGTCACTTGATATATATAATTTATCCATGTAAAGAAGAGTATTAAACACAGATAATTAGTGTAACATTTAGGCTCCTCTTTCAATTAGTTTGATATTTTCCAATGAGATTGATAGCTTGATGTGAAATTTTCCAAATCTGATGTTTCCATAATGCTTTAGTCATGGTCAAAATAGCACATCAGTTAATGCTGTAACTATGGCTACCTGTGGTGGATCACGTGACAAGATCCATGTAATGGCTCCTTGTAAGAGGTTTTTATAATACCATGCATTAGAGCCAATATGGCCACCCCAGAATGTGTATAAGGACTCCCATTGTCCTTTATACTATTTGTAAATCTATAATACATATAAAATAAGAAGATGGTTGAAATGGAAATGTCTAGAGGCCTCCAGTCAGCAGCTGATTCTCGATTAAAGGGCAAATAAAGTCGTTCTCATTGAAACAAAAAACTGGTGTTAGTTGGCACTACTGCTGAATGTAAGCATTATTTTTGTATAAGTATTAGTTCTGGTTTATCAAATATTCAAGTTAGGTTTACATATTGATTGTGTTTTCCCTATGAAAATCTTCCTTGCTGTACTATGTATATAGTGGCAGTTCGAGCTCCATGGAATTGATACCAACTAAATACACCTATAGGAACGATTGATATGCTGATCAGACTTCAGAGGAAAGCTTCATCTATAGTTACTTTTCCAAAGTTTTTCCTTGGAAATTCTGGAACAAAAAATCTGTTACCAGGCATTCCTGTGAGTTTCTTGGACAGTGATAGCATCTTGTAGTATTTTCCAAGAAACATTACCCTGCCGTAAAGCTGATAATGGGCTGGTAATGGGAGGAAATGTTTCCATTGATGAATTCGTCACGAGTACACAGGCTATAGGTCTGTACTCCCCGCTCAGTCCTCAGGCGGGCCACCGACATTGAAATGCAATTAGCTTTTAGTGGTTCATATGTTTCACGTCACTTGTGTTTTGATTGACAGATGAAGACGGACCGTACTATTGGCACGTCAAGAGTGGAACCATCCAGAGGGAGCCACCGTCGCCAGCACCTCCGGAGACCAAACCGACGACTCTTAGATCGATATCTGTCAACAGTGATAGTGTGAGTATGTCAATATTTGTAAACGGTTCCGATGTGAAATTATTTTTATCCGTTTGGAAAAAAAAAAAAAAAAAAAGAAACAACAAAAAAAATTTCAATTTTTTTTTAAGGTTGCGTTATTCTTACATTATTGGTAGCTGATATTATATTCAGTTACACAGTCTATCTTACAGAACTTGAGGTAGTCTTCCCTCAGTGCACTCCAATGGTTTGCCCACCCCACTTCAGTTACACAGTCTATCTTACAGAACTTGAGGTAGTCTTCCCTCAGTGCACTCCAATGGTCTGTCCACCCCACTTCAATTACACTGTCTATCTTACAGAACTTTAGGTAGTCTTCCCTCAGTGCACTCCAATGGTCTGCCCACCCCACTTCAGTTACACAGTCTATCTTACAGAACTTTAGGTAGTCTTCCCTCAGTCCACTTCAGTGGTCTGCCCACCCCAATTCAGTTACACAGTCTATCTTACAGAACTTGAGGTAGTCTTCCCTCAGTGCACTCCAATGGTCTGCCCACCCCACTTCAGTTACACAGTCTATCTTACAGAACTTTAGGTAGTCTTCCCTCAGTCCACTTCAATGGTCTGCCCACCCCACTTCAGTTACACAGTCTATCTTACAGAACTTGAGGTAGTCTTCCCTCAGTGCACTCCAATGGTCTGCCCACCCCACTTCAGTTACACAGTCTATCTTACAGAACTTTAGGTAGTCTTCCCTCAGTCCACTCCAATGGTCTGCCCACCCCACTTCAGTTACACAGTCTATCTTACAGAACTTTAGGTAGTCTTCCCTCAGTCCACTCCAATGGTCTGCCCACCCCACTTCAGTTACACAGTCTATCTTACAGAACTTTAGGTAGTCTTCCCTCAGTCCACTCCAATGGTCTGCCCACCCCACTTCAGTTACACAGTCTATCTTACAGAACTTTAGGTAGTCTTCCCTCAGTCCACTCCAATGGTCTGCCCACCCCACTTCAATTACACTGTCTATCTTACAGAACTTTAGGTACCCTTCCCTCAGTCCACTCCAATGGTCTGTCCACCCCACTTCAGTTACATTGTCTATCTTACAGAACTTTAGGTAGTCTTCCTTCAGTCCACTTCAGTGGTCTGCCCACCCCCATTCAGTTACACAGTCTATCTTACAGAACTTTAGGTACTCTTCCCTCAGTCCACTCCAATGGTCTGCCCACCCCACTTCAGTTACACAGTCTATCTTACAGAACTTTAGGTAGTCTTCCCTCAGTCCACTTCAATGGTCTGTCCACCCCACTTCAGTTACACAGTTTATCTTACAGAACTTGAGGTAGTCTTCCCTCAGTGCACTCCAATGGTCTGCCCACCCCACTTCAGTTACACAGTCTATCTTACAGAACTTTAGGTAGTCTTCCCTCAGTCCACTCCAATGGTCTGCCCACCCCACTTCAGTTACACAGTCTATCTTACAGAACTTTAGGTAGTCTTCCCTCAGTCCACTCAAATGGTCTGCCCACCCCACTTCAGTTACACAGTCTATCTTACAGAACTTTAGGTACTCTTCCCTCAGTCCACTTCAATGGTCTGCCCACCCCACTTCAGTTACACAGTCTATCTTACAGAACTTTAGGTAGTCTTCCCTCAGTCCACTTCAATGGTCTGCCCACCCCACTTCAGTTACACAGTCTATCTTACAGAACTTTAGGTAGTCTTCCCTCAGTCCACTCCAATGGTCTGCCCACCCCACTTCAGTTACACTGTCTGTCTTACAGAACTTTAGGTACCCTTCCCTCAGTCCACTTCAATGGTCTGCCCACCCCACTTCAGTTACACAGTCTATCTTACAGAACTTTAGGTAGTCTTCCCTCAGTCCACTTCAATGGTCTGCCCACCCCACTTCAGTTACACAGTCTATCTTACAGAACTTTAGGTAGTCTTCCCTCAGTCCACTTCAATGGTCTGCCCACCCCACTTCAGTTACACTGTCTGTCTTACAGAACTTTAGGTAGTCTTCCCTCAGTCCACTTCCAATGGTCTGTCCACCCCACTTCAGTTACACTGTCTATCTTACAGAACTTTAGATACTCTTCCCTCAGTCCACTCCAATGGTCTGCCCACCCCACTTCAGTTACACTGTCTATCTTACAGAACTTTAGGTAGTCTTCCCTCAGTCCACTCCAATGGTCTGTCCACCCCACTTCAGTTACACAGTCTATCTTACAGAACTATAGGTAGTCTTCCCTCAGTCCACTCCAATGGTCTGCCCACCCCACTTCAGTTACACAGTCTATCTTACAGAACTTTAGGTAGTCTTCCCTCAGTCCACTCCAATGGTCTGCCCACCCCACTTCAGTTACACAGTCTATCTTACAGAACTTTAGGTAGTCTTCCCTCAGTCCACTCCAATGGTCTGCCCACCCCACTTCAGTTACACAGTCTATCTTACAGAACTTTAGGTACTCTTCCCTCAGTCCATTCCAATGGTCTGCCCACCCCACTTCAGTTACACAGTCTATCTTACAGAACTTTAGGTAGTCTTCCCTCAGTCCACTTCCAATGGTCTGCCCACCCCACTTCAGTTACACAGTCTATCTTACAGAACTTTAGGTAGTCTTCCCTCAGTCCACTCCAATGGTCTGCCCACCCCACTTCAGTTACACAGTCTATCTTACAGAACTTTAGGTAGTCTTCCCTCAGTCCACTCCAATGGTCTGCCCACCCCACTTCAGTTACACAGTCTATCTTACAGAACTTTAGGTACTCTTCCCTCAGTCCATTCCAATGGTCTGCCCACCCCACTTCAGTTACACAGTCTATCTTACAGAACTTTAGGTAGTCTTCCCTCAGTCCACTCCAATGGTCTGCCACCCCCACCCCACTTCAGTTACACAGTCTATCTTACAGAACTTTAGGTACCCTTCCCTCAGTCCACTCCAATGGTCTGCCCACCCCACTTCAGTTACACAGTCTATCTTACAGAACTTTAGGTAGTCTTCCCTCAGTCCACTCCAATGGTCTGCCCACCCCACTTCAGTTACACAGTCTATCTTACAGAACTTTAGGTACTCTTCCCTCAGTCCATTCCAATGGTCTGCCCACCCCACTTCAGTTACACTGTCTGTCTTACAGAACTTTAGGTAGTCTTCCCTCAGTCCACTCCAATGGTCTGCCCACCCCACTTCAGTTACACACAGACTATCTTACAGAACTTTAGGTACCCTTCCCTCAGTCCATTCCAATGGTCTGCCCGCCCCACTTCAGTTACACAGTCTATCTTACAGAACTTTAGGTAGTCTTCCCTCAGTGCACTCCAATGGTCTGCCCACCCCACTTCAGTTACACAGACTATCTTACAGAACTTTAGGTACCCTTCCCTCAGTCCATTCCAATGGTCTGCCCACCCCTTCAGTTCAGTTATCTTACAGAACTTTACAGTCCATCAATGGTCTGCACCCCACTTCAGTTACTTACTTACAGAACTTTAGGTACCCTTCCCTCAGTCCACTCCAATGGTCTGCCCACCCCACTTCAGTTACACAGTCTATCTTACAGAACTTTAGGTAGTCTTCCCTCAGTCCACTCCAATGGTCTGCCCACCCCACTTCAGTTACACAGTCTATCTTACAGAACTTTAGGTACCTTCCCTCAGTCCATTCCAATGGTCTGCCCACCCCACTTCAGTTACACAGTCTATCTTACAGAACTTTAGGTAGTCTTCCCTCAGTCCACTCCAATGGTCTGCCCACCCCACTTCAGTTACACAGTCTATCTTACAGAACTTTAGGTAGTCTTCCCTCAGTCCACTCCAATGGTCTGCCCACCCCACTTCAGTTACACAGTCTATCTTACAGAACTTTAGGTACCCTTCCCTCAGTCCACTCCAATGGTCTGCCCACCCCACTTCAGTTACACAGTCTATCTTACAGAACTTTAGGTACTCTTCCCCTCAGTCCACTCCAATGGTCTGCCCACCCCACTTCAGTTACACTGTCTATCTTACAGAACTTTAGATACTCTTCCCTCAGTCCACTCCAATGGTCTGCCCACCCCACTTCAGTTACACAGTCTATCTTACAGAACTTTAGATACTCTTCCCTCAGTCCACTCCAATGGTCTGCCCACCCCACTTCAGTTACACTGTCTGTCTTACAGAACTTTAGATACTCTTCCCTCAGTCCACTCCAATGGTCTGCCCACCCCACTTCAGTTACACTGTCTATCTTACAGAACTTTAGGTACCCTTCCCTCAGTCCACTCCAATGGTCTGCCCACCCCACTTCAATTACACTGTCTATCTTACAGAACTTTAGGTAGTCTTCCCTCAGTCTACTCCAATGGTCTGCCCACCCCACTTCAGTTACACTGTCTATTTTACAGAACTTTAGATACTCTTCCCTCAGTCCACTCCAATGGTCTCCACTTGCCCACTTCAGTTACACTGTCTATTTTACAGAACTTTAGATACTCTTCCCTCAGTCCACTTATCCCACTTTCAATGGTCATTTCTGCCCACCTGACCACTTCAATTTACATTTCTGTCTTCCAATGGTCTTACAGAACTTTAGTACTATTTCCCTCAGTCCATTCTAATGGTCTGCCCATTTCACCTCAATAATGTGACATTTCTGTACCATTTACAGTTTGTAGTGACATTTCCCTCAGTTCAATGACCAATTGAAAGTTTTGCAATGTCATGTTCAGTTACACTTTTTCCCTTGTCATATGTACATTTATCTTTGGAGATATCCCTTCCCTCAATAAGATCAGACTTTCCCTTGTCTGTTAATGTTTAAATTACACTGTCATTAATTGTGACAGAACTTATGTAAAAGTGACTTTAGATCTGTCCATGTGTAATGTGAGGAGATTGTCATTAGTTATGACAGTTCACATTGAATATTGCATTTCCTTTGTCATGTAATTCAACTACAGAACTTTAGAAATGATGTGTGAATTATCCAATATGTCATTTAATTTTTTCATAATTGACATGTCTTGAATTACAGAGTTTCCCAGTTGTCAAAATGTGACATTTCTGTTACCATGACAGTCTATATTTGTGACATTTCCCTTGATTCATGTGAGTGTATCCTTTTTTTTGTACAATGAGATATTCCTTGTCATGTAATGTGAAATTTAACTTATGATAATGTGACATTTGTTGTCTGTATTGAAATAATTTCACTTTGTCATGTAAAAAAATTATTAAAATCTTGGCTTGTTAATAAGGATTATCTAATATCGAATTAAAGATCCAGCATAAAATGATTTTGTGTATGTAAAATTTTCTTCCTTGTGTAATGTGACTTTCTCTTGTACCATTAACTGAATTTTCTTCATGACTGATAATTTGTCATAATGTTTACATGATTTTGACATTTCCCTTAGTCATTAATTTAACATTTCCCTTTTTTGACATTTCCTTGTACCCCAATGATAATCTCTTGTCATGTATTGACTTTTTGCATTATTGTTAAGTCAATGATTTTTACACCTTATGTTCATTGTAATGTACATGTTCCATCATTTCCCTTGTCATGTAATGTGACATTTCCCTTGTCATGTAATGTGACATTTCCCTTGTCATATAATGTGACATTTCCCTTGTCATGTAATGTGACATTTCCCTTGTCATGTAATGTGACATTTCCCTTGTCATAATAATGTGACATTTCCCTTGTCATTTCCCTTGTAAAGTGACATAATGTGACATTTCCCTTGTCATGTAATGTGACATTTCCCTTGTCATGTAATGTGACATTTCCCTTGTCATGTAATGTGACATTTCCCTTGTCATGTAATGTGACATTTCCCTTGTCATGTAATGTGACATTTCCCTTGTCATGTAATGTGACATTTCCCTTGTCATGTAATGTGACATTTCCCTTGTCATGTAATGTGACATTTCCCTTGTCATGTAATGTGACATTTCCCTTGTCATGTAATGTGACATTTCCCTTGTCATGTAATGTGACATTTCCCTTGTTGTCATGTGTCATGTAATGTGACATTTCTCTTGTCATGTGATGTTTTTTAATTTGTTGTGCATGTCAACCTTTTCATGACCATTCCATTGATATTGTACATTATATTAGTAATTTGAATGACATTTCCCTATAATTTGAGTTTCCCTTTGTCATGGGACATTTCCAGTTTTAAAATTTTTTTTTCTTGTCCATAATGTGACATTTCCCTTCATGTAATGTGACATTTCCCTTGTCATGTAATATTGACATTTCCCTTGTCCTGAAACTTTGGACTTTCCATCAGACAAGTGCAATGTTGTGCCCTAGTCATGTAATGTGACATTTCCTTGTCATTTTGTGACATTTTTTTGTCATGTAATGTGACATTTCCCTTGTCATACCATTTCCCTTACCAATAATGTGACATTTCCCTTGTAATGTGACCATTTCCCTAGTCATAAATTTCATTTCCCTTGTCATGTAATGTGACATTTCCCTTGTCATGTAATGTGACATTTCCCTTGTCATGTAATGTGACATTTCCCTTGTCATGTAATGTGACATTTCCCTTGTCATGTAATGTGACATTTCCCTTGTCATGTAATGTGACATTTCCCTTGTCATGTATGTGACATTTCCTTTTTTGTGTCAAAAGTCAGTGTGACATTTCCCATTCATGTTGAATGGACAAAAGTTTCTTTTGTCATTTCCCTATGTATCTTTCTGTATTATTTTTATTTCAGTTTTATGTTCATGTAATGTAGAGCACCCTGTTGGGGACCAGTGCCAGTTCTATATATTGTCCCTTCAGTATTATACCTGTGTGTATTAGTATACTCTGTATACGGGTGATTGATGGACTATTTCCAGCTCTATACTAGAGCAACCCTGTCGCAGGGACCAGAACCAGTTCTATATTTTCCCTTCAGTATTATTCCTGTAATTAGTATATTTGATGGACTATTTCTATCTAACAGAGCACCCTGTCGGGGACCAGAACCATTCTACCCTGAGTTCCACCCCATATTAGTATATTTGTCTATTTCTATCTAACATAGCACCCTACAATAGATTTACCTGTTTCTATTTATCCCTCCAGTATTAACGTGTATATTAGTATGGATTTGATTGACTATTTCTATCTAACAGAGCACCCTGTCAGGGACCAGTACCAGTTCTTCAGTATTACCCTGTATATTGTCCCTTCAGTATTAACCTGTATATTAGTATATATTATATTCGTATATTTGATGGACTATTTCTATCTAACAGAGCACCCTGTCAGGGACCAGTACCAGTTCTATATTGTCCCTTCAGTATTACCTGTATATTAGTATTTTTGATGGACTATTTCTATCTAACAGAGCACCCTGTCAGGGACCAGTACCAGTTCTATATTGTCCCTTCAGTATTACCTGTATATTAGTATATTTGATGGACTATTTCTATCTAACAGAGCACCCTGTCAGGGACCAGTACCAGTTCTATATTGTCCCTTCAGTATTAACTGTATATTAGTATATTTGATGGACTATTTCTATCTAACAGAGCACCCTGTCAGGGACCAGTACCAGTTCTATATTGTCCCTTCAGTATTAACTGTATATTAGTATATTTGATGGACTATTTCTATCTAACAGAGCACCCTGTCAGGGACCAGTACCAGTTCTGTAGTGTCCCTTCAGTATTAACTGTATATTAGTATATTTGATGGACTATTTCTATCTAACAGAGCACCCTGTCAGGGACCAGTACCAGTTCTATATTGTCCCTTCAGTATTAACTGTATATTAGTATATTTGATGGACTATTTCTATCTAACAGAGCACCCTGTCAGGGACCAGTTATCCAGTTCTGTAGTGTCCCTCCAGTGTATTTACCCTGTATCTATTTTATATTTGATGGGACTAGTTCTATCTATACAGAGCACCCTGTCAGGGACCAGTACCAGTTCTGTAGTGTCCCTTCAGTATTACCTGTATATTAGTATATTTGATGGACTATTTCTATCTAACAGAGCACCCTGTCGGGGACCAGTACCAGTTCTATATTGTCCCTTCAGTATTAACTGTATATTAGTATATTTGATGGACTATTTCTATCTAACAGAGCACCCTGTCAGGGGACCAGTACCAGTTCTGTAGTGTCCCTCCAGTATTACCTGTATATTAGTATATTTGATGGACTATTTCTATCTAACAGAGCACCCTGTCAGGGACCAGTACCAGTTCTGTAGTGTCCCTTCAGTATTACCTGTATATTAGTATATTTGATGGACTATTTCTATCTAACAGAGCACCCTGCTGTCAGGGACCAGTACCAGTTCTGTAGTGTCCCTTCAGTATTAACTGTATATTAGTATATTTGATGGACTATTTCTATCTAACAGAGCACCCTGTCAGGGACCAGTACCAGTTCTGTAGTGTCCCTTCAGTATTAACTGTATATTAGTATATTTGATGGACTATTTCTATCTAACAGAGCACCCTGTCAGGGACCAGTACCAGTTCTGTAGTGTCCCTCCAGTATTAACTGTATATTAGTATATTTGATGGACTATTTCTATCTAACAGAGCACCCTGTCGGGGACCAGTACCAGTTCTGTAGTGTTCCCTCCAGTATTACCTGTATATTAGTATATTTGATGGACTATTTCTATCTAACAGAGCACCTGTCAGGGACCAGTACCAGTTCTGTAGGGTCCCTCCCAGTATTTAACTGTATATTTCGTATATATTGATGGACCTATCTAACATGAGCACCCTGTATCAGGGACCAGTACAGTGTCCCTCCAGTTATTTAGTATATTAGTATATTGATGGACTATTTCTATCTAACAGAGCACCCTGTCAGGGACCAGTACCAGTTCTGTAGTGTCCCTCCAGTATTAACTGTATTTTAGTATATTTGATGGACTATTTCTATCTAACAGAGCACCCTGTCAGGGACCCAGTAGTGTCCATCCAGTATTAACTGTATATTAGTATATTTGATGGGACTATTTCTTATCTAACAGAGCACCATGTCAGGGACCAGTACCAGTTCTGTAGTATTACCTGTATATTAGTATATTTGATGGACTATTTCTATCTAAACAGAGCACCCTGTCAGGGACCAGTACCAGTTCTGTAGTGTTCCCCAGTATCACCTGTATATTAGTATATTTGATGGACTATTTCTATCTAACAGAGAGCACCAGTGTCGGGGACCAGTACCATTTTCAGAGATTACCATGTAATGTTATTATTTCTATGGGACTAATCAACAAGCCCCTGTCATACCAGTAACCATTTCCATTCTGTAGATGTGCCTCCAGTATTAACTTACCATTAATAGATGATGGACTATTTCATTCAAATGGACATTCAACCGTGTCCGCCTGTCAGTGACATTTCCTTCAGTACCAGTTAACTATAGGTCATCTCAGTATTTACTGTATATTATATATTTATATGGACTATTTCTATAAAAAGTTATTTGGGCTTTCAATATCGATGTCCAGGGACCAATCGGTTTCTGTTATTATATCAGATACGTCTTTATTCATACTTAACTTTGTTATCGCTATTTCATTCTCAGAAAGACTGCATAGTTCTGTTCATATTTCCATATGTATTTGGGGATATGTATTCTAGGGCCCTAGTTGTGATATTTGCATGGGGACCATATTTCTCTGATCCCGCCAGCAGCCACCCTGGTGATTTTGATACTTAAAGTTTGATGAAGACAATTTCTATTCAACAAGCACTTTCACATTTCCCTTTCTCAAATTTCATATGTAGGTTCCCCTAGGGCCCTAGTTGTGCATATGCATATCTTGACACCAGCACCAATCGGATGAACAAGATGGCCGCCAGTGCCATCTTGGATTTTGATACTTTTGTTTGTTATCGCTATTTCTCAGATTTTGGACTGATTTCTATTAACTCAATTTCTCAAATTTCATATTAGGAATAATATTGCCTAGTTGTGCATATTTCATATACCCTGTCAGGGACCAGTGGGATAATGGTTAACAAGATGTGGCCAGGCAGTATATTTGATCTTGATGGACTATTTTTATATACTTAATTTGTTATCGCTATTTGCACCAGAAAGTACTGGGGATCCAGTTCTCTATATGTCCCTTCAGTATTACATATTAGTATATTTGATGGGCCTATTTCTATCAACAGAGCACCCTGTCGGATGTAAGAACCAGTAGCCAGATGTACCAGTTCCAGTGGGAACTTCAGGATTAACTGTATATTAGTATATTTTATGGACTATTTCTATCTAACAGAGCACCCTGTCAGGGACCAGTACCAGTTCTGATTAGGTTCCCCAGGGCTAGGTTGCTGTAATTATTATGTATTTGATGGACTATTTTATCTAACAGAGCACCCTGGGATCAGGGACCAGTACCAGTTCTATGTAGTGTCCTTGGGATTATGTATATTAGTATATTTGATGGACTATTTCTATCTAACAGAGCACCCTGTAGGGACCAGTACCAGTTATTTGTTTCTCCCTTCCCTTAGTATTAACTGTATATTAGTATATTTGATGGACTATTTCTATCTAATAGAGCACCCTGTCGAGGATGTAAGTTCTGTAGTGGTAACCCTCTAGTAAGTACGATGTAAATAGGTGTTTGGGACGCTATCTAACAGAGCATGGATGGCCAACGGACAGTTGATGTGTAGTGTCCCTCAGTATTAAACTGTATATGTAGTATATTTGATGGACGATGTGTGTGCGAAAAGCTGGGGAGATGTAGATACAAAGTTAGGGGTTGCTGGTGAGGTGTAAGTACGATGTGGTGGAACACTGGGGAGATGTAAGTATGATGTGCTGGGATGCTAGGGAGATGTAAGTACAAAGTTAGGGGTTGCTGGTGAGGTGTAAGTACGATGTGGTGGAACGCTGGGGAGATGTAAGTATGATGTGGTGGGACGCTAGGGAGATGTAAGTACAAAGTTAGGGGTTGCTGGTGAGGTGTAAGTACGATGTGTGTGGAACGCTGGGGAGATGTAAGTATGATGTGGTGGGACGCTAGGGAGATGTAAGTACAAAGTAAGGGTTGCTGTGGGTGTAAGTACGATGTGGTGGAACGTGGCGAGATGTAAGTATGATGTGGTGGACGCTAGGGAGATGTAAGTACAAGTTAGGGGTTGCTGTGATGTGGTGGAAGCTGGGGAGATGTAGTACAAAGTTAGGGTTGCTGTGAGGTGTAAGTACGATGTGGTGGAACCTGGGAGATGTAAGTATGATGTGTGGAGCTAGGGAGATGTAAGTACAAAGTTAGGGGTTGCTGGTGAGGTGTAAGTACGATGTGGTGGAACGCTGGGGAGATGTAAGTATGATGTGGTGGGACGCTAGGGAGATGTAAGTACAAAGTTAGGGGTTGCTGGTGAGGTGTAAGTACGATGTGGTGGAACGCTGGGGAGATGTAAGTATGATGTGGTGGGACGCTAGGGAGATGTAAGTACAAAGTTAGGGGTTGCTGGTGAGGTGTAAGTACGATGTGGTGGAACGCTGGGGAGATGTAAGTATGATGTGGTGGGACGCTAGGGAGATGTAAGTACAAAGTTAGGGGTTGCTGGTGAGGTGTAAGTACGATGTGGTGGAACGCTGGGGAGATGTAAGTATGATGTGGTGGGACGCTAGGGAGATGTAAGTACAAAGTTAGGGGTTGCTGTTGAGGTGTAAGTACGATGTGGTGGAACGCTGGGGAGATGTAAGTATGATGTGGTGGAATGCTAGGGAGATGTAAGTACAAAGTTAGGGGTTGCTGTTGAGGTGTAAGTACGATGTGGTGGAACGCTGGGGAGATGTAAGTATGATGTGCTGGGACGCTAGGGAGATGTAAGTGATAGTCTTTTATGACTTAAGTGAACCAAATGTAAGTTGTGAAGGAAAAAAGTCAGCAATATTTAAAATCTTACTGTACACATGGTACATTAATCTGTTGCAGTAAACATGCATATGCCTTTTTATCCTCTGAGTTCATTATTGTGTCATGATTCACATGTACAATGCTAATGTTAGAAGTATCACATGCTGAAAAAGATAATGATTGTTTAATTCATGGAAAAGGGGAGTATATATACAACTGAACTCTTCCCTAGAAAAGGGAAGGGCGCTTATAGGAGAAGGGTGCTAATTACAGTGAATATGGTAAAAAGTTTTTAATTTTTAATTGAATTCCTATATTACTGAGCTTTGAAATGAGTACAATGCAAAAAGATTATTATACAGCACTGAAAATTGTAAATAATAAAAATAAATTCAGGAAACTGTCAATTAAAGCACTTGGAATTGTAATAAAGTGTTTTGAACAATTGACTTTGAGTTTAAGATATACAAATGGACTCTTCGGAATTTTGAGGGTTATAATAAGTGTTAAGGTTATAGCCAGAATCAATGTCAAGGTCATCATCAGAAACTTAATGTCAAGGTCATGAATTTTAGGGAATGTCTAAAGTCAAATTAAATGTTGGTAATATGATGTTAGAGCCAGAACTTTGATATTGTTGACAGGGTAAGGATCTATACCTGGATCTGGACAGACACAGTCTCCGGCTGGTGGACACCCAGGACTTCTCCACGCTTAACTCACAACCGATCCAGTCCATCAGGGTCTGGGGGGTCGGCCGTGATAATGGCAGGTAAGCAGTACAACTACTCTAGTCCATCAGGGTCTGGGGGGTTGGCCATGATTATGGCAGGTAAGCAGTACAACCACTCTAGTCCATCAGGGTCTGGGGGGTCAGCCGTGATAATGGCAGGTAAGCAGCACAACCTCTCTAGTCCATCAGGGTCTGGGGGGATCAACCATGATAATGGTAAACTACATGCATGTATTACAATTTTTCAAAGCTTAAGTGGAAGAAGAAAGAGGCAAAGGAATTAGGGGAGGGGGGGGGAGTTGGGGGTTCAGCTATGATAGTGAATTGGGGGGAGTTGGGGGTTCAGCTGTGATAGTGAATTGGGGGGAGTCGGAGGTTCAGCTATGATAGTGAATTGGGGGGAATCGGAGGCTCAGCTGTGATAGTGAATTGGGGGGAGTCGGAGGTTCAGCTATGATAGTGAATTGGGGGGAATCGGAGGTTCAGGTGTGATAATGAATTGGGGGGAGTCGGAGGTTCAGCTATGATAGTGACAGCTTAGAGCATCAGAAACGATTTTAATTGTAAAAATGATTGATTGGAAATAATTTTGAAATATCAGTTTTGTCTTAGAAGAAATATTTTTTTTATAATTTTTTTATAAATCAATTTCATGTCTCTAGAGTTAACATTAAAAACAGTAACATTATTTAGATAATTGATTTAAGTATAGAGTGATCACAGACACATTAAATTTTCACTAGAAATTCTTCAGGCTAGGATTTGATTGGATAAAGGAAGGAGAAAACACAAACCTTTGGCGTCTTCCAAGTCTAGGAAAACATCACCTTTGTGTTATGTTCAGAACATGAATTACTCTAATTTGATTGTAATGTATAAATAACATGATTTGTCTCCCTTGGTGCCAGCCTCACTGTTACTAGGGGCCATACATTGTTGACTAACAATACATTGTTGACTAAATTGTTATATTTGTTTTTATCTCCAATTTTGTGCTTTCCGTTGACAGGGAAAGGTAAAATAGGCAGCATGATCCTGTTTTTATTGTCGTCAGTGTGTGTCACCTGTTGTTTGTTCTGTACCCTCAGATTCTCATATCTCTTATCATGTTAGCACAACTACCAGGGGAATTTAATCAGCCTCATCGGACACACATTTTCACATACTAAATTCAATTTATTACAGACATGTTTTGAAGAAATTCAATTTTGAATGCTTCGACTGAATGTATCGCTTACGACACAATTCTGTTTGTTCTCTCATTTTTGTTTTTTGTATGAAAGACCTTGTCTTGAAATTCAATAAATGTGTTCAATTTTAGTGCAGTTTTACTTTTGATTATTCTATTAAATATTTTAAAATCTTTTTTCCAAGATCTGTTCGTTTTCACACAAAATATTAATGTCATTTCACTGCTCAGCCTTGTTGAAATTTTCTCTTTATTACAATTTTATCAGGAGGCATTTATAGTAATTACTGTTCTGTTCTCAGTTGTTGTGATGAGACTTGTTAGATCGGGAGAAAATACAAATAAAGTGGATCTTATAAACAGTTATTTTGATTATCAGAATGTATTTATGGCCTTAATGACGTTATTAGGTAAAATAATCTGAAATATTTAGTTTAGACCACAGTTTTTACTAAATATTTTAGCTATTCATTATTAGAATGTGGTTTCTGCATGATGTGTCAGTAATATACAGACTATCATAGTTAACCTAGCTATAGGCTATCTCATATTGTTCTTTCAGCTCCAAGTATAAAACAAAAGTTTCCAATACAGATGTTTTCAGGCATTTTATGTAATTAGAAATTTCATCATCGTGCGTGGCTAGAATTTGGTGTAAGGTATTTATATCATACAGTCCTATAAAACTGTTGGTTTTAGATTGGAAGAGGTAATGGGGAGGGTTGGTCTGTCTGGAGGCAGTGTAATCATGTTGTGATATCATATATATATGTCTGGAGGCAGTGTAATCATGTTGTGATATCATATATGTCCAGTGGTCTATCAACATCCAATCCCGTAAATACTTTGAACACTAAATAAAATGTGAAGTTATTTGATAAAATATGGTTTAGCCGAGGGCTAGTTTGGTTCTGAAATGTTTCTGAAATGTTATAATCTCATGGAGGAGAAATGGTGTAAATTTCATGTGAATTTTGCTAAACATTATGTGAAATTAGATAATATTGATTTTTGTGGTAAAGCATTTACCTTAAACAGATCAAATTATTCTGACTGCACAAAAATTAAATGGATTTCTATAATATTAATGTCAAGATTTAATTTTGGAAAATGATTTTCTCAGACAATCTAACTGAAGGCTGAACAATGAAATGTTGATATTCAATATATACATGTACACTCGGTTATCGGTGTTGTTTTCTCTTTCAGTTTACATTTGTTTTTCATCTTTTGTTTTTGTTTTGGCTCTGATTTCAGTTTTTGGTCTATTATGCTTATGTCTCTAATTAGTGTCTGTAAATTAATGTGACTATATCCATAACCAGTTAAACTTTAAACAGTCTGTGAGATTGTCTTTTATACAAAATAGAATAAAACTATTGTCTGGGTTGATCTGTCAAGATAAAATGTGTGATTTTCTGTAGTAAATGGTTAACCAGGTTTGCGTTTGCACTTAATATATAAAGATTTATTAAAGTTTTGTTTTGGACATCTGACATATTTGGTCCTAATTTTGATTTGAAAACTTCCAGAGACTTTGCTTACGTGGCCCGAGAGAAACAGACAAAGAAACACATGTGTCATGTGTTCCGATGTGACACACCTGCACGACAAATAGCCAACTGTCTGCGTGATATCTGTAAAAAGATAATGATGGAGCGACGCCTACAGGAGAACGCCGTCGTACAGCGCCTCAGTCGACCCACAGACCTACCTAACCTCGGCAAATCTACAGAACCTAATGGACAAAAACTGTCCTTCCAGTCCCTGTACAACAGTGAGTCACAGTCACAAATATTTCTGTTTAATAGACCCTGTGTTATTTCCTAAATATGTACAAGGTCCTGTGTTATTCCTTAAATATTTTGTGGGCACATGGTCCTGCGGTATTTTCTAAATGTGTACAGGACCGTATGGTATTTTTTAGCCCACCATCATCAGATGGTGGGCTATTCAAATCGCCCTGCGTCCTTGGTCTGTCGTCCGTCGTCCGTCGTCCGTCCGTAAACAATGCTTGTTATCACTATTTCTTAAAAACTGCTGCAGGGATTTTGTTCAAACTTCACATGGAGGGTCCCCTTGGTCCATATTTGTGCCATACAGATATTGAGGCTGATCGGAAAAACAAGATGGCCGCCAGGCAGCCATCATTGATTTTGGCAGTTGAAGTTTGTTATTGATATTTCTTGAGAACAACTGAAGGGATTTTGTTCAAACTTCACATGGAGGTTACCCTTGGTCCTTAGTTGTGCCATACAGATTTTGAGGCTGATCGGAAAAACAAGATGGCCGCCAGGCAGCCATCATTGATTTTTGGCAGTTTGAAGTTTGTTATTGATATTTCTTGAGAACAACTGAAGGGATTTTGTTCAAACTTCACACATGGAGGTTACCCTTGGTCCCTAGTTGTGCCATACAGATTTTGAGGCTGATAGGAAAAACAAGATGGCCACCAGGCGGCCATCTTGGATTTTGATAGTTAAGGTTTGATATCCCCATTTCTCAAAAAGTGCTGAAGGGATCTTTCTCAAATTTGATATGTATGTTCCCCTAGGGCCCTTGTTGTCCATATTGCATTTTTGGATCAATCGGTGAACAAGATGGCCGCCAGGCTGCCATCTTGGATTTCGATAGTTGAAGTTTGTTATGGCTATTTCTCAGATAGTACTGAAGGGATCTGTCTCAAATTTCATATGTAGGTTCCCCTATTGACCTAGTTGTGCATATTGCATTTTGGAACCGATCGGTTAACAAGATGGCCGCCAGGCAGCCATCTTGGATTTTGTTATTCAAAGTTTGTTATCGCTATTTCTCAGAAAGTACTGAAGGGATCTGTCTCAAAATTCATATGTAGGTTCCCCTAGGGCCCTAGTTGTGCATATTGTGATTTGGGACCGATCGGTCAACAAAATTGCTGCCAGGCAGCCATCTTGGATTTTGATAGTTAAAGTTTGTTATCGCTATTTCTCACAAAGTACTGAAGGGATCTGTCTCAAATTTCATACGAAAGTTCCCCTAGGGCTCTAGTTGTGCATATTGTGTTTCTGGACCGATGGATCAACAAGATGGCCGCCAGGCAGCCATCTTGGATTTTGATAGTCAAAGTTTGTTATCGCTTTTTCTCAGAAAGTACTGAAGGGATCTGTCTCAAATTTCATATGTAGGTTCCCCTAGGGCTCTTGTTGTGCATATTGCGTTTTGGGACCGATCGGTCAACAAGATGGCCGCCAGGCAGCCATCTTGGATTTTGATAGTTAAAGTTTGTTATCGCTATTTCTCACAAAGTACTGAAGGGATCTGTCTCAAATTTCATATGTAGGTTCCCCTAGGGCCCTAGTTGTGCATATTGCATATTGAGACTGATCAACCAACAAGATGGCCACCAGGCAGCCATCTTGGATTTTGATATTCAAAGTTTGTTATCGCTTTTTCTCAGAAAGTACTGAAGGGATCTGTCTCAAATTTCATATGTAGGTTCCCCTAGGGCTCCAGTTGTGCATATTGCGTTTTGGGACCGATCGATCAACAAGATGGCCGCCAGGCAGCCATCTTGGATTTTGATAGTTAAAGTTTGTTATCGCTATTTCTCACAAAGTACTGAAGGGATCTGTCTCAAATTTCATATGAAAGTTCCCCTATTGCCTTAGTTGTGCATATTGTGTTTTGGGACCGATCGATCAACAAGATGGCCACCAGGCAGCCATCTTGGATTTTGATAGTAAAAGTTTGTTACTGCTATTTCTCACAAAGTACTGAAGGGATCTGTCTCAAATTTCATATGCAAGTTCCCCTAGGGCCCTAGTTGTACATATTGCATTTTTGGACTGATCATTAAACAAGTTTGCCGTCAGGCAGCCATCTTGGATTTTGATAGTTAAAGTTTGTTATCGCTATTTCTCAGAAAGTACAGAAGGGATCTGTCTCAAATTTCATATGTAGGTTCCCTTAGGGCCCTAGTTGTGCATAATGCATTTTGGGACCGATCGAACAACAAGATGGCCGCCAGGCAGCCATCTTGGATATTGATAATTAAAGTTTGTTATCGCTATTTCTCAGAAAGTGCTGATGGGTTCTGTCACAAATTTCATATGTTGGGACCGATAGATCAACAAGATGGCCGCCAGGCAGCCATCTTGGATTTTGATAGTTGAAGTTTGTTATCGCTATTTCTCAGAAAGTACTGAAGGGATCTGTCTCAAATTTTATATGTAGGTTTCCCTAGGGCCCTATTTAGGCATATTGCGATTTGGGACCGATCCATCAACAAGATGGCCACCAAGGAGCCATCATAAATTTTGCTAGTTGAAGTTTGTTACTGCTATTTCTCAGAAAGTACTGAAGTGATCTGTCTCAAATTTTGTTTGTAGAATGTTTGAAAAAGTTTGAAAAGCAGAGAAAAGATCCATCTTTCCATTGTCAGACATAGATCATTCTTTGGTGGGCGCCAAGATCCCTCTGGGATCTCTTGTCTCTATATGTACAAGACTCTGTGGTATTCCTTCAATGTGTACAAGGGCCTGTGGTATTCCCTCAATGTGTACAAGGGCCTGTGGTATTCCCTCAATGTGTACAAGACCCTGTGGTATTCTCTCAATGTGTATGAGGGTCAGTGGTATTCCTTCAATGTGTACAAGACCCTGTGGTATTCTCTCAATGTTTACAAGGGCCTGTGGTATTCTCTCAATGTGTACAAGGGCCTGTGGTATTCTCTCAATGTATACAAGACACTGTGGTATTACCTCAATGTGAACAAGGGCCTGTGGTATACTCACAATGTGTACAAGACCCTGTGGTATATTCCCTCAATGAGTACAAGGGCCTGTGGTATTCCCTCAATATATACAAGACATTGTGGTATTCTCTCAATGTATACAAGACACTGTGGTATTCCCTCAATGTGTACAATGGCCTGTGGTATTCTCACAATGTGTACAAGACCCTGTGGTATATTCCCTCAATGAGTACAAGGGCCTGTGGTATTCCCTCAATATGTACAAGACATTGTGGTATTCTCTCAATGTTTACAAGATCCTGTGGTATTCGCTCAATGTGTACAAGGGCCTGTGGTATTTGCTCAATGTGTACAAGACCCTGTGGTATTCCCTCAATGTGTATAAGGGCCTGTGGTATTCTCTCAATGTGTACAATGGTCAGTGGTATTCTCTCAATGTGTACAAGGTCCTGTGGTATTCGCTCAATGTGTTCAAGGGCCTGGGGAATTTCCTCAATGTGTACAAGACCCTGTGGTATTCTCTCAATGTGTACAAGACCCTGTGGTATTCTCTCAATGTGTACAAGGTCCTGTGGTATTCGCTCAATGTGTACAAGGGTCTGTGGTATTTGCTCAATGTGTACAAGACCCTGTGGTATTCCCTCAATGTGTACAAGACCCTGTGGTATTCCCTCAATGTGTACAAGGGCCTGTGGTATTCTCTCAATGTGTACAAGACTCTGTGGTATTCCCTCAATGTGTACAAGGGCCTGTGGTATTCTCTCAATGTGTACAAGAACCTGTGTTATTCTCTCAATGTTTACAAGACCCTGTGGTATTCTCTCAATGTGTACAAAACCCTGTGGTATTCCCTCAATGTGTATAATGGTCAGTGGTATTTTCTCAATGTGTACAAGGTCCTGTGGTATTCGCTCAATGTGAACAAGACCCTTTGGTATTCCCTCAATGTGTACAATGGTCAGTGGTATTCTCTCAATGTGTACAAGACCCTGTGGTATTCGCTCAATGTGTTCAAGGGCCTGGGGAATTTCCTCAATGTGTACAAGACCCTGTGGTATTCTCTCAATGTGTACAAGACCCTGTGGTATTCCCTCAATGTGTACAAGGGCCTGTGGTATTCCCTCAATGTGTACAAGACCCTGTGGTATTCTCTCAATGTGTACAAGACCCTGTGGTATTCTCTCAATGTGTACAAGGTCCTGTGGTATTTTCTCAATGTGTACAAGGGTCTGTGGTATTTGCTCAATGTGTACAAGACCCCAATGTGGTATTTTCTCAATGTGTACAAGTCCTGTGGTATTCGCTCATGTGTTCAAATGTGAACAAGACCTGTGGTATTCTCTCAATGTGTACAAGACCCTGTGGTATTCTCTCAATGTGTACAAGGTCCTGTGGTATTCGCTCAATGTGTACAAGGGTCTATGGTATTTGCTCAATGTGTACAAGACCAGTGGTATTCCCTCAATGTGTACAAGACCCTGTGGTATTCCTCAATGTTTACAAGGCCTGTGGTATTCTCTCAATGTGTACAAGACTCTGTGGTATTCCCTCCATGTGTACAAGGGCCTGTGGTATTCTCACAATGTGTACAAGAACCTGTGTATTCTCTCAATGTTTACAAGACCCTGTGGTATTCTCTCAATGTGTACAAGGTCCTGTGGTATTCTCTCAATGTGTACAAGGGTCTGTGGTATTTGCTCAATGTGTACAAGACCCAGTGGTATTCCCTCAATGTGTACAAGACCCTGTGGTATTCCCTCAATGTTTACAAGGGCCTGTGGTATTCTCTCAATGTGTACAAGACTCTGTGGTATTCCTCAATGTGTTCAAGGGCCTGGGGAATTTCCTCAATGTGTACAAGACCGTGGTATTCTCTCAATGTGTACAAGACCCTGTGGTATTCTCTCAATGTGTACAAGGTCCTGTGGTATTCTCTCAATGTGTACAAGGGTCTGTGGTATTTGCTCAATGTGTACAAGACCCAGTGGTATTCCCCAATGTGTACAAGACCCTGTGGTATTCCCTCAATGTGACAAGGGCTTGTGGTATTCTCTCAATGTGTACAAAACCCTGTGGTATTCCCTCAATGTGTATAATGGTCAGTGGTTTTTTTCTCAATGTGTACAAGGTCCTGTGGTATTCGCTCAATGTGAACAAGACCCTTTGGTATTCCCTCAATGTGTACAATGGTCAGTGGTATTCTCTCAATGTGTACAAGGTCCTGTGGTATTCGCTCAATGTGTTCAAGGGCCTGGGGAATTTCCTCAATGTGAACAAGACCCTGTGGTATTCTCTCAATGTGTACAAGACCCTGTGGTATTCCTCAATGTGTACAATGGTCAGTGGTATTCGCTCAATGTGTACAAGGGTCTGTGGTATTTGCTCAATGTGTACAAGACCCAGTGGTATTCCCTCAATGTGTACAAGACCCTGTGGTATTCCCTCAATGTGTACAAGGGCCTGTGGTATTCTCTCAATGTGTACAAGGGCCTGTGGTATTCCCTCAATGTGTACAAGGGCCTGTGGTATTCTCACAATGTGTACAAGAACCCTGTGGTATTCTCTCAATGTTACAAGACCCTGTGGTATTCTCTCAATGTGTACAAAACCCTGTGGTATTCCTCAATGGTACAATGTGTATTCTAATGTGTACAATGTGGTATTCTCTCAATGTGTACAAGACCCTGTGGTATTCCCTCAATGTGTACAAGGGCCTGTGGTATTCTCTCAATGTGTACAATGGTCAGTGGTATTCTCTCAATGTGTACAAGACCCTGTGGTATTCCCTCTCAATGTTTACAAGGGCCTGTGGTATTCTCTCAATGTGTACAAAACCCTGTGGTATTCCCTCAATGTGTATAATGGTCAGTGGTATTTTCTCAATGTGTACAAGGTCCTGTGGTATTCGCTCAATGTGAACAAGACCCTTTGGTATTCCCTCAATGTGTACAATGGTCAGTGGTATTCTCTCAATGTGTACAAGGTCCTGTGGTATTCGCTCAATGTGTTCAAGGGCCTGGGGAATTTCCTCAATGTGTACAAGACCCTGTGGTATTCTCTCAATGTGTACAAGACCCTGTGGTATTCTCTCAATGTGTACAAGGTCCTGTGGTATTCGCTCAATGTGTACAAGGGTCTGTGGTATTTGCTCAATGTGTACAAGACCCAGTGGTATTCCCTCAATGTGTACAAGACCCTGTGGTATTCCCTCAATGTTTACAAGGGCCTGTGGTATTCTCTCAATGTGTACAAGACCCAGTGGTATTCCCTCAATGTGTACAAGGGTATTCCTCAATGTGTACAAGACTCTGTGTATTCCTCAATGTGTACAAGGGCCTGTGGTATTCTCTCAATGTGTACAAGACCCTGTGGTATTCCCTCAATGTTTACAAGGGCCTGTGGTATTCTCTCAATGTGTACAAAACCCTGTGGTATTCCCTCAATGTGTATAATGGTCAGTGGTATTTTCTCAATGTGTACAAGGTCCTGTGGTATTCTCTCAATGTGTACAAGACCCTGTGGTATTCCCTCAATGTGTACAATGGTCAGTGGTATTCTCTCAATGTGTACAAGACCCTGTGGTATTCGCTCAATGTGAACAAGACCCTGTGGTATTCCCTCAACGTTTACAAGGGCCTGTGGTATTCTCTCAATGTGTACAAGACTCTGGTATTCTCTCAATGTGTACAAGGGCCTGTGGTATTCGCTCAATGTGTACTAGGGCCTGTGGTATTCTCTCAATGTGTACAAGTCTCTGTGGTATTCTCTCAATATGTACAAGGGCCTGTGGTATTCCCTCAATGTGTACAAGGGCCTGTGGTATTCTCTCAATGTGTACAAGTCTCTGTGGTATTCCCTCAAATGTGTACAAGGCTCTGTGGTATTCCCTCAATGTGTACAAGGGTCAGTGGTATTCTCTCAATGTGTAAAAGCCCTGTGGTATTTCCTCAATGTGTACAAGACTCTGTGGTATTTCCTCAATATGTACAAGGGCCAGTGGTATTCTCTCAATGTGAAAGCCATGATCACATCCTGATACTGGTTCTCAATCTGTAAAAGTGAGAACATCTAACTTATTTCTTTCTGCATGTTTTAAGGGCCCCGTTTACGAGACACATCACATATTTTCAAACATCATTTTATTTTTGATTATTTATTGATTCTCACAAAGAACTTGGAGTAGAATTAGTGCAGAATTATGTGTACGGTGTTCTATTATCTGATGATACATTAATGCTGCTGTAATACGTTTCATTGTGTTTGACTGATATTGTATTCACAGTAACCTAGTCTAGTCCCCTGGGTACTCTAACCTAACATGCCCTGTTTTATAAAATGGAATATACCTTTCTATTAGATAAGGGACTATGTATACTCTCTATGGGGGAGGAAGGCTTGAGATACATTCCATGTATTACAATTGATAAACTTTAGATATATTGAAAAAAATTGAAGTGATAAAACAAGGTTTTGGCTGTAGAAAACTTTCCAGTGTAGACCAGTATAGCCATACACTGGTGTAGTATGATGTAAATCAATCTATGTATAACTTTTATAGAGAAATGTCCGAAGTTTCAACAATGCCTCTACTATTTCTAGATGCCTCGTTCCCCACCCCAATGGAAGAGCCGAAGAAGATCATCCGTTGTCACTACATTGGGCTGGAGTGTGTCACACGACCTACAGGTAAATTGTTGATATCATAGTTCACAGGTAAATCTTAGATATCATTGTTCACAGGTAAATTATTGATATCATAGTTCACAGGTAAATCTCTGATATCATAGTTCACAGGTAAATCTCTGATATCATAGTTCACAGGTAAATCTCTGATATCATAGTTCACAGGTAAATCTCTGATATCATAGTTCACAGGTAAATCTCTGATATCATAGTTCACAGGTAAATCTCTGATATCATAGTTCACAGGTAAATCTCTGATATCATAGTTCACAGGTAAATCTCCTGATATCATAGTTCACAGGTAAATCTCTGATATCATAGTTCACAGGTAAATCTCTGATATCATAGTTCACAGGTAAATCTCTGATATCATAGTTCACAGGTAAATCTCTGATATCATAGTTCACAGGTAAATCTCTGATATCATAGTTCACAGGTAAATTGTTGATATCATAGTTCACAGGTAAATCTCTGATATCATAGTTCACAGGTAAATCTCTGATATCATAGTTCACAGGTAAATCTCTGATATCATAGTTCACAGGTAAATCTCTGATATCATTGTTCACAGGTAAATCTCTGATATTATAGTTCACAGGTAAATTACTGATTTTATGATTCACAGATAAATTTCATATTCTTTAACTTTTCAAGATAGGTTTAGGTTAACATGTTCTCCCTTTACATTTCTCAGGAAAAAAACAGAAATTACTGAATTCTTAAATCATGTACAATGTAAATTCAACTGATTCCATCAAGGAACAAAATTGAAAAAGGAAATAGCTTGAGGGATTTCCTTGGCCAAAGATTTTCTAAAGTCTTATAAAATGACACACTATGTTTACAGGGACGGAGATAATCAACAGTGCTATTGACGCCGCTCTCATGAGGGTTCCACCGGAGAAATGGCTTTTTGTCAACGTGAATATTGCTCCCTCCACAATCACGATCTCAGAACATGGGGTTAGTGTTATCTGTAATGTATGCTTTATCTCAGTCAAACACTCCATAAAACTAAGGGGAAAATCTACGTCCAGTTCAATGTAGGTATATACAGGGGCTACGCTGGCTGAGTGGTTCAGGTGCATATTACCACTAGAGGTCATTTGGATATTATATATTCAGGTGAAGCCGGGTGAGTATACATTGATAAACCTCACGATTCTGCGACTTGACACCCAGAAACAGAGTCTGCTCATCAGAGATTATAAAGCAGTTTGTCATAAGGTTTGGCTGAGTTTGTCTTATCATTGAAATGAAGTCTTACACCTTTGTGATAGGCAGTACCTGTTTATAAATACACTAACCCTGAATGTGATGTGTGATAGGCAGTATCTGTTTATAAATACACTAACCCTGAATGTGATGTGTGATAGGCAGTATCTGTTTATAAATACACTAACCCTGAATGTGATGTGTGATAGGCAGTATCTGTTTATAAATACACTAACCCTGAATGTGATGTGTGATAGGCAGTATCTGTTTATAAATACACTAACCCTGAATGTGATGTGTGATAGGCAGTACCTGTTTATAAATACACTAACCCTGAATGTGATGTGTGATAGGCAGTATCTGTTTATAAATACACTAACCCTGAATGTGATGTGTGATAGGCAGTACCTGTTTATAAATACACTAACCCTGAATGTGATGTGTGATAAATACACTAACCCTGAATGTGATGTGTGATAGGCAGTATCTGTTTATAAATACACTAACCCTGAATGTGATGTGTGATAGGCAGTATCTGTTTATAAATACACTAACCCTGAATGTGATGTGTGATAGACACAGGATGACTTATAATCATGTGGTGACAGACATTTAATTTTTATCTCATCACAAAATGTGTTTTTTCTTTATCAGAATTGTCATAGAAACCTTGTAATATATATTGTAACATTCTTCTATTTCAGAAACCTGAGAATAAAATAGATGAATGCCGTGTGAGATACCTTTCCTTCATGGGGATATCTGTAACCAACCCAAAGTAAGTCGGATCATGACAAATGAAATTTGTTATCACTATTTCTCAGAAAACACTAAAAGATCTCTCTCAAAAAATTTCATATGAAGGTTCCCCTTGGTGTCTTAAGTTATCATACACATTGCATTTTGGGACCAATTAGGAGACAAGATGGCCGACTCATAGGAAATAGGGGAAAAGCAGAGAAAAGGTCTGTCTCCATCAACGCACATTAATCATTCAATGGTAGGAGCCAAGATCCCTCGGCTGTAAAATAAAATAAAAAAATCCCTCTGGGACCACTTGTAACCAAATGGTCCTTTTACACAACAAATGAACTTTATATTTGGGACCTTATTAAAAAGGTGGTCTTTATACTGATGTGGCCGCTAAGGCAGGTTCTACTGTATTTAACTTTTGGTAAAATTTTGCCTATTCCGTCATTGTATACATTTTAACAAAATTACGAGCTCCATTGCAAGTAGATATCATTATTTTGAGAGCAAAATTCACATCGTTTTCTCTGAAAAGTATGGTATTACACTGGAAAACACACGACATCACAATCAATATCTACCCAATACCTACAAGGGCAGATATATATAACTCTCAAATATGCTAATACAGAATACTTGTAGATTGTGTTTTACTATATTGTTTTTTTCTATTAAACTATATTTCTAAGTCATAGTGACCTTATTTGTGACCTATATACCTAGGCTGTAGTAACTTTATTTGTGTCTTTATTTGTATTTTGTAATGACTATATTTGTAGGTTGTAATGACCTTATTTATAACCTATATATGTAGGTTGCAGTGACCTTATTTGTGACCTGTATTTGTAGGTTGTAATGACCTTATTTATAACCTATATATGTAGGTTGCAGTGACCTTATTTGTGACCTGTATTTGTAGGTTGTAATGACCTTATTTGTGACCTATATTTGTAGGTTTTAGTGACCTTATTTGTGACCTATATTTGTAGGGTGTAATGACTTTTTGTGACCTATATTTGTAGGTTTTAGTTACCTTATTTATGACCTATATTTGGAGGTTTTAGTGACCTTATTTGTGACCTATATTTGTAGGGTGTGTGCATTCATTAACCATGGTGCTGAGGATCAGTTCTATGCCCAAGTGTTCCACTGTGAACCGACCGCTGGACCATTGTGTAAAACCATTGAGGCAGCATGTAAGGTAAGGTATTTATAAAAATCATCAAGGACGCCTGTAAGTACCAATAAGCAGTTCATGTTATAGAGTAAAAGTTTCCATGTAAAACCATACTTGATTATCCAATACATTTTGGATGTTTTCAAGGTTATATACCCACATGAATGTATTTGGCTCTGTTAGCTCTGTTTTGTAAATTGATCTGTTAAAACATGTAGAATACATGTATTAGAAACACTAATTTAGAGGTAGTAATCTGTCAGTGACCATAGCTTTAATTTATCCCTGAAACTAAAGTTTTAAAATGTTTAAATTGAGAATTTTTGCTTGATTTAGCTGAGGTACCAGAAATGTTTGGATGCCCACCCAACTACCCCTACCCCCAAACAACCCACAGGCAAGGTAAGACAGATACCCGGGGTACAAAAGCACTTCTGATTCTGTTGATTTCAGATACATATTTTATTTTGTGAATTCTGCAGTTTTGTAGCTAGAGTGTTATGAATTAACACATAAAAAATCTATACATACTACAGAGTAATCCTCTCTTGTAGGCTTAAGTCATCAGTTTGGGTGAGAGTTATCCTCTCTTGTAGGCTTAAGTCATCAGTTTGGGTGAGAGTTATCTACCTTGTAGGCTTAAGTCATCAGTTTGGATGAGAGTTATCCTCTCTTGTAGGCTTAAGTCATCAGTTTGGATGAGAGTTATCCTCTCTTGTAGGCTTAAGTCATCAGTTTGGGTGAGAGTTATCTACCTTGTAGGCTTAAGTCATCAGTTTGGATGAGAGTTATCCTCTCTTGTAGGCTTAAGTCATCAGTTTGGGTGAGAGTTATCCTCTCTTGTAGGCTTAAGTCATCAGTTTGGGTGAGAGTTATCCTCTCTTGTAGGCTTAAGTCATCAGTTTGGATGAGAGTTATCCTCTCTTGTAGGCTTAAGTCATCAGTTTGGATGAGAGTTATCCTCTCTTGTAGGCTTAAGTCATCAGTTTGGATGAGAGTTATCCTCTCTTGTAGGCTTAAGTCATCAGTTTGGGTGAGAGTTATCCTCTCTTGTAGGCTTAAGTCATCAGTTTGGATGAGAGTTATCCTCTCTTGTAGGCTTAAGTCATCAGTTTGGGTGAGAGTTATCCTCTCTTGTAGGCTTAAGTCATCAGTTTGGGTGAGAGTTATCCTCTCTTGTAGGCTTAAGTCATCAGTTTGGATGAGAGTTATCCTCTCTTGTAGGCTTAAGTCATCAGTTTGGATGAGAGTTATCCTCTCTTGTAGGCTTAAGTCATCAGTTTGGGTGAGAGTTATCCTCTCTTGTAGGCTTAAGTTATCAGTTTGGGTGAGAGTTATCCTCTCTTGTAGGCTTAAGTCATCAGTTTGGGTGAGAGTTATCCTCTCTTGTAGGCTTAAGTCATCAGTTTGGATGAGAGTTATCCTCTCTTGTAGGCTTAAGTCATCAGTTTGGATGAGAGTTATCCTCTCTTGTAGGCTTAAGTCATCAGTTTGGATGAGAGTTATCCTCTCTTGTAGGCTTAAGTCATCAGTTTGGGTGAGAGTTATCCTCTCTTGTAGGCTTAAGTCATCAGTTTGGATGAGAGTTATCCTCTCTTGTAGGCTTAAGTCATCAGTTTGGATGAGAGTTATCCTCTCTTGTAGGCTTAAGTCATCAGTTTGGATGAGAGAGTTATCCTCTCTTGTAGGCTTAAGTCATCAGTTTGGATGAGAGTTATCCTCTCTTGTAGGCTTAAGTCATCAGTTTGGATGAGAGTTATCCTCTCTTGTAGGCTTAAGTCATCAGTTTGGATGAGAGTTATCCTCTCTTGTAGGCTTAAGTCATCAGTTTGGATGAGAGTTATCCTCTCTTGTAGGCTTAAGTTATCAGTTTGGATGAGAGTTATCCTCTCTTGTAGGCTTAAGTCATCAGTTTGGATGAGAGTTATCCTCTCTTGTAGGCTTAAGTCATCAGTTTGGATGAGAGTTATCTCCTCTTGTAGGCTTAAGTCATCAGTTTGGATGAGAGTTATCCTCTCTTGTAGGCTTAAGTCATCACAGTTTGGATGAGAGTTATCCTCTCTTGTAGGCTTAAGTTATCAGTTTGGGTGAGAGTTATCCTCTCTTGTAGGCTTAAGTTATCAGTTTGGGTGAGAGTTATCCTCTCTTGTAGGCTTAAGTTATCAGTTTGGGTGAGAGTTATCCTCTCTTGTAGGCTTAAGTCATCAGTTTGGATGAGAGTTATCCTCTCTTGTAGGCTTAAGTTATCAGTTTGGGTGAGAGTTATCCTCTCTTGTAGGCTTAAGTTATCAGTTTGGGTGAGAGTTATCCTCTCTTGTAGGCTTAAGTTATCAGTTTGGGTGAGAGTTATCCTCTCTTGTAGGCTTAAGTTATCAGTTTGGGTGAGAGTTATCCTCTCTTGCAGGCTTAAGTTATCAGTTTGGGTGAGAGTTATCCTCTCTTGCAGGCTTAAGTTATCAGTTTGGGTGAGAGTTATCCTCTCTTGTAGGCTTAAGTTATCAGTTTGGGTGAGAGTTATCCTCTCTTGCAGGCTTAAGTTATCAGTTTGGATGAGAGTTATCCTCTCTTGTAGGCTTAAGTCATCAGTTTGGGTGAGAGTTACCTACTCTTGTAGACTTTAGTCATCAGTTTGGATGAGAGTTATCTACTCTTGTAGGCTTAAGTCATCAGTTTGGATGAGATTTATCTACTCTTGTAGGCTTAAGTCATCAGTTTGGGTGAGAGTTATCTACTCTTGTAGGCTTAAGTCATCAGTTTGGGTGAGAGTTATCTACTCTTGTAGGCTTAAGTCATCAGTTTGAGTGAGAGTTATCTACTCTTGTAGGCTTAAGTCATCAGTTTGGGTGAGAGTTACCTACTCTTGTAGGCTTAAGTCATCAGTTTGGGTGAGAGTTATCTACTCTTGTAGGCTTAAGTCATCAGTTTGGGTGAGAGTTATCTACTCTTGTAGGCTTAAGTCATCAGTTTGGGTGAGAGTTATCTACTCTTGTAGGCTTAAGTCATCAGTTTGGATGAAGAGATATCTACTCTTGTAGGCTTAAGTCATCAGTTTGGGTGAGAGTTATCTACTCTTGTAGGCTTAAGTCATCAGTTTGGGTGAGAGTTATCTACTCTTGTAGGCTTAAGTCATCAGTTTGGGTGAGAGTTATCTACTCTTGTAGGCTTAAGTCATCAGTTTGGGTGAGAGTTATCTACTCTTGTAGGCTTAAGTCATCAGTTTGGGTGAGAGTTATCTACTCTTGTAGGCTTAAGTCATCAGTTTGGGTGAGAGTTATCTACTCTTGTAGGCTTAAGTCATCAGTTTGGGTGAGAGTTATCTACTCTTGTAGGCTTAAGTCATCAGTTTGGGTGAGAGTTATCTACTCTTGTAGGCTTAAGTCATCAGTTTGGGTGAGAGTTATCCTACTCTTGTAGGCTTAAGTCATCAGTTTGGGTGAGAGTTATCTACTCTTTTAGGCTTAAGTCATCAGTTTGGGTGAGAGTTATCTACTCTTGTAGGCTTAAGTCATCAGTTTGGGTGAGAGTTATCTACTCTTGTAGGCTTAAGTCATCAGTTTGGGTGAGAGTTATCTACTCTTGTAGGCTTAAGTCATCAGTTTGGGTGAGAGTTATCTACTCTTGTAGGCTTAAGTCATCAGTTTGGGTGAGAGTTATCTACTCTTGTAGGCTTAAGTCATCAGTTTGGGTGAGAGTTATCTACTCTTGTAGGCTTAAGTCATCAGTTTGGGTGAGAGTTATCTACTCTTGTAGGCTTAAGTCATCAGTTTGGGTGAGAGTTATCTACTCTTGTAGACTTAAGTCATCAGTTTGGATGAAGAGTTATCTACTCTTGTAGGCTTAAGTCATCAGTTTGGGTGAGAGTTATCTACTCTTGTAGACTTAAATCATCAGTTTGGATGAGAGTTACTATCTCTACTCTTGTAGGCTTAAGTCTAGTACAGTGGTGAGAGTTATCTACTCTTGTAGGCTTAAGTCATCAGTTTGGGTGAGAGTTATCTACTCTTGTAGACTTAAATCATCAGTTTGGATGAAGAGTTATCTACTCTTGTAGACTTAAATCATCAGTTTGGGTGAGAGTTATCTACTCTTGTAGACTTAAATCATCAGTTTGGGTGAGAGTTATCTACTCTTGTAGACTTAAATCATCAGTTTGGGTGAGAGTTATCTACTCTTGTAGACTTAAATCATCAGTTTGGGTGAGAGTTATCTACTCTTGTAGACTTAAATCATCAGTTTGGGTGAGAGTTATCTACTCTTGTAGACTTAAATCATCAGTTTGGGTGAGAGTTATCTACTCTTGTAGGCTTAAGTCATCAGTTTGGGTGAGAGTTATCTACTCTTGTAGGCTTAAGTCATCAGTTTGGGTGAAGAGTTATCTACTCTGGTTGGCTTAAGTCATCAGTTTAGGTGAAGAGTTATCTACTCACGCTGGCTTAAGTCATCAGTTTGGATGAGAAAATAATTTCACAGATGTCACTATTCTCAGAAATATGAAATATCATAATAAGAATATATGAACAAGTGGGGATAATTCTGCATTTACAAAGGACAGGATTCCGTTATCTTATCTTTTGTGATTTCTTTCTGACATTATTTTGATGCATATTTTATTTTATTTTATGAAAATTATATTCATCTTTGTAATTAGTTTTATTTTCTTTCTTTTTATCATTCTTCTTTTCTGTAAAACGTTTTGTTTTGTATCATTTATTTGTGATTTTCTACTTTATTTTGTATGATTTATTGTGTTGTATTCTCTGTTTGATATCCTCTACCCATATAGACAATAAGTGAAGCTCTCAAATCCAGCGCCCAGACAGTGCAGGCTAGTGTCAAAGTAGGGGCGCAGTCGATGCAGGCCGGGGTCAAAACAGGCGCCCTAACGGTGCAGGCCGGGGTCAAAACAGGTGCCCTAACGGTGCAGGCCGGGGTCAAAGCAGGACTATCAAGTGTACATAGTGTGTTTTCACGGTTAAAAAATAAAACGCTGAGTCCCAAGGAGGAGACCCAGTCAGGAAGCTGAGACAAGATGTATACTAAATGTAAGGCATGGTAGTAATTAGGATGGTAAGATAAAATGAACATTCTAGAATTAACAATTTATACTTCACAACAGTGATTAATTGTGAAAATAACATTGATGAAATAGAATCTAATGCTTGTAGCGATGAAACATTCAAAGATATCCTAATGAGTACCTATTTCATTTACACCCTGTGTTACATGTAACAATAATCCTTCATTGTATTTACACCCTGTGTTACATGTAACAATAATCCTTCATTGTATTTACACCCTGTGTTACATGTAACAATAATCCTTCATTGTATTTACACCCTGTGTTACATGTAACAATAATCCTTCATTGTATTTACACCCTGTGTTACATGTAACAATAATCCTTCATTGTATTTACACCCTGTGTTACATGTAACAATAATCCTTCATTGTATTTACACCCTGTGTTACATGTAACAATAATCTTTCATTGTATTTACACCCTGTGTTACATGTAACAATAATCCTTCATTGTATTTACACCCTGTGTTACATGTAACAATAATCCTTCATTGTATTTACACCCTGTGTTACATGTAACAATAATCCTTCATTGTATTTACACCCTGTGTTACATGTAACAATAATCCTTCATTGTATTTACACCCTGTGTTACATGTAACAATAATCCTTCATTGTATTTTCTCTAACTAGTGCCTAGATAAAGATCCCTTCCTCTACCTTATTTTCCTCCATTTCCTGGCAATATATTCCCATATAGATAAAACTTCTCCTATACCGGTCATCTCTAAACATCTTAACAAGTAATAGTCCCTGAAAGTATCTTATATGAGGATCACTGCTCCAATGGACAAAGAGATGAGGCCTATAGCTTTATCAGAACTTTAATCTACATGGAACACCTTTTCCAGCATATGTCTCTGGTGAAAACATTAGCTTTGTTGTTACCAAAGGTGATGTGGTTTTATCTAACTTTAAACTGGCTCCATCTTTGATATGCTTGTGCTTATTTTGAGAATGGCCACCAGCCTTTAGAAAATTGAACAATATTAACAAAATTGAGCTTTAGAATTTCATTTACTGTGATTGTTTACAAAGTAAGGTGAGATCATCATCATTGTTTGTGATTGTCTGATCCAAGGTTTCATTAAGGGGAGATAGTCTGTGATTGTCTGATTGCAAAGACATTCCAGTACTATCATTCAGCTACAAAACTCTTATGATGTCTGTTGTCAAGTCTAAAACAGTCCAAATTTAGAAATATTACGCTTTGCAATCATTTTTTATTTGATTGTTTTGTTGTTATTTAGGTTTGCATGAAAGGTGAATTCAGGAAGTGTTAAGTTATCAGACTATGAACCTAATTATCACTTCCATTTATTTATGTAAGGATTAACTTGAGTAGATATAACATTTCAATCTCAAGCTTTCATGATTTATGATGAGAGTAAGAAGATAATGTTTTCAAAATTCAGAATACTTTTTGGGACTTTTTTCTTTGAAACCATTATATTATTATCTGAACCAATCAGAAGCAATTTTACAAACGGTGATGACATATTTTGCTTTTTAGGCTGATAAGAACATTTTAAGCCAATGAAAATGCTTGTTTCAAGTAAAGTTGAATTTAATGTAAAATGTCCTAGCATTCTAGAAGATGAATTTGTACTAATTGATTTGATTATCTGATTTTCAGACGTTCGGTGCTTGCTTCAGACACAGTGTCCAGAATATGATTGAAACTCTCAAGTCTCCCACCAAGTAACCATGACGATGGCTGCTAGGGTGGTTACCCTGCCAAATACAGCCAAGCTGTCTTGCGGGAACATCAGACTATTTATAGAGTTCCAGTCATGTAATGCACATGTTTTTTGTGGTCAGGTGACACTATTTATAGCTTTAGACATGTGATTAGTCACTAGGTGAATATAAGTCAGACATATGCCAATCAAAATGCCATTATTGTATTATATACATGGAATAACTAAGTATGATAATGCTTTTGATTTTAATGTGACGTTGTGAACATCACAAGCATTTCAGTGACACCATTATTGGATGTTAATGTTTAAAGCATTTACATGACACTGATTTCTCACATGAAATGGACCAAACATTTAAATAACTTTTGATTTGTTGTTTTGATGCATATTAGCTTGATGCATTTCATCTAAATACAGAAGTATATTTACCATGTAAACCTTGTTGTGGAGACATTTTGTATGATCTGTATCATCATGCTGTTTGTTATGATGTGTTTATTTAAGAGCATTGATGAACTTATCGTCATTACTTGGTTATAGACAGGATAGATTAGGACATTGCAATATTTGATATGAATTGTAATTCGTGAGCAAACATAAAGATATGATGTGTTACTCAGATATACTGTAAAGTGATCGTGATAGATAATGGTGACCAGTTACATGAACCGTTACACAGCAGGTTTATTGTGTAGTAATAGCTGTTGGTTACATCTGTCTTTGTGCAATATTTAGTTAAATACCAATTCCTGGTATCTATAGAATTAGCCGCCATGTCGTGTATATTTACCTCGCGATTACTGTAGAATAAGCCATCATATTGTATTATATTTACCTTGCTATTCTTGTAGAAGTAGCCATCCTATTGTGCAGTATTTACCTTGCGATTCTTGTAGAATAATCCATCATTTACCTGGCTATCCCACCCTCATTACCTGTTAGTGTTGTAACATTATAGAGATCTGCTTCCCAAGGATTGTGATAGTATATGTGATCATTCACTATTTTATTCACACTTGTAATATTATCTTTATTTTAAACTTTATGATCCTGTAGAATTATTTTACATCCTAAGGATATTTAGATTTTTTATAAAGATCTGTAGCCTTACCATAAAGTGTATAGATTTTTACCTTGTGATGTTTTCATCATACCAGCATATCTTTTTCTTTTAAATATGGAGGCATTTTATCGCATCTTTGGCTATTTATTTGATTTTTAAAGCATCTATGAAATATTTCATATTACTGATACAGATTTTACTCTTCAACTGCACAGTCTTTAGTAGACTTTTATCAAATCAATATTTGTCGTCTTTTAAAGTTTATAACTAGAACTTACCATGTTTTTTGGTCATAAGTGATATATGCCCCGGTACAGAAACATGTGACTACTCTCCAATGAATCCTGTGCATTTTCTGAGGTCAGTCATATGTTTATGCAAGCAAATTGTACTGTAGGTGTATTGGTTTCTTTGTTAGTTCACTTTTACCTTATCGTTTAATTTGAACAACCAGTTACAACTGCTTTGCTGACCTAGCTGAATTAAATATTGTGATAATGTTGTAGATAAATTAGCAGGCTATGTAATAGTTTCTGATAGAGAGTCGTTCAGTCAGATTTACCTGCATGAGTTGTTTCCCTTTAATCACTTGACACATTAGGACTCCAGGTTATCTCCCCTTTCTTGCCTCTGTAGTTACACTTGAAAGTCTCATTACATCTTACATATAAAAATATGTATTTGTATTTGCATTCCAGATTATGATAGATTAATGAGTTGTTTTATAAGGTTGCATTGGTCTTTATCAGCATTTGTACTTAACATTACATTTAACCTTTTATGAAAAATAGCTTGATTTAAATTGAAGAGTTATAAAATGTTTTTAGCTTTCCATATGAATTAAAAGCTGAATCTTTAACTTAGTATTGATAAGAGGATCCTTTAAAAAGAGGTGTTACTTTTCAAACGTTTATATTTGTTCCTCCTATTCACAAAGTTTCCCCTTAATTTTCTACAAATTTCTTCCATATTTTACGATTTTCTCTTAATTTCTTCCAGGATTGTCTTGTGCCATACATCCTTGTTATATACATATTTACTGCTTTTTTAGGTTGCCTTAGGTATGTGCATTTTACATGATAACATACTAGCCAATGGTTCTTTGGTTGTTGTGTATCTGTATGTGTTTTGTCTGATGTTAAACTATGTTCTGTACAAGCAGAAAATAGATATGTTTAAAATCTAAACAGATATGCTTCATTTCTAAACCGGAGAAAATGGTATCACGTTTGTTCATTTGAGTTTTAGAATGTCTGTCAAATATAAACTGTTTCATTTCAAAACCAGCCCAGAACTTAAAATGCTTTTTACCCCTTGAGACGTTAAGGGAAAGTATGCAGTAGATATGATTAGGGTAAAGGTATTTAACATACACATGTAACATAGATATGTGGTGATACATTAGTATATAATCATGTGACTAGACATGACACATTAGTATAATCATGTGACTAGACATGACACATTAGTATATAATCATGTGACTAGACATGACACATTAGTATATAATCATGTGACTAGACATGACACATTAGTATATAATCATGTGACTAGATATGACACATTAGTATATAATCATGTGACTAGATATGACACATTAGTATATAATCATGTGACTAGACATGACACATTAGTATATAATCATGTGACTAGATATGACACATTAGTATATAATCATGTGACTAGATATGACACATTAGTATAGATCATGTGACTAGATATGACACATTAGTATATAATCATGTGACTAGATATGACACATTAGTATATAATCATGTGACTAGACATGACACATTAGTATATAATCATGTGACTAGACATGACACATTAGTATATAATCATGTGACTAGACATGACACATTAGTATATAATCATGTGACTAGACATGACACATTAGTATATAATCATGTGACTAGACATGACACATTAGTATATAATCATGTGACTAGACATGACACATTAGTATATAATCATGTGACTAGATATGACACATTAGTATATAATCATGTGACTAGATATGACACATTAGTATAATCATGTGACTAGACATGACACATTAGTATAATCATGTGACTAGATATGACACATTAGTATAATCATGTGACTAGACATGACACATTAGTATAATCATGTGACTAGATATGACACATTAGTATATAATCATGTGACTAGACATGACACATTAGTATATAATCATGTGACTAGACATGACACATTAGTATAATCATGTGACTAGACATGACACATTAGTATATAATCATGTGACTAGACATGACACATTAGTATATAATCATGTGACTAGACATGACACATTAGTATATAATCATGTGACTAGACATGATACATTAGTATATAATCATGTGACTAGACATGACACATTAGTATATAATCATGTGACTAGACATGACACATTAGTATATAATCATGTGACTAGACATGACACATTAGTATATAATCATGTGACTAGACATGACACATTAGTATATAATCATGTGACTAGATATGACACATTAGTATATGATCATGTGACTAGACATGACACATTAGTATATAATCATGTGACTAGACATGACACATTAGTATATAATCATGTGACTAGATATGACACATTAGTATATAATCATGTGACTAGATATGACACATTAGTATATAATCATGTGACTAGATATGACACATTAGTATATAATCATGTGACTAGATATGACACATTAGTATATAATCATGTGACTAGACATGACACATTAGTATATAATCATGTGACTAGATATAACACATTAGTATATAATCATGTGACTAGATATGACACATTAGTATAATCATGTGACTAGATATGACACATTAGTATATAATCATGTGACTAGACATGACACATTAGTATATAATCATGTGACTAGATATAACACATTAGTATATAATAATGTGACTAGATATGACACATTAGTATAATCATGTGACTAGATATGACACATTAGTATAAATATGTGACTAGAATGACACATTATATATAATCATGTGACTAGATATGACACATTAGTAATAATCATGTGACTAGATATGACACATTAGTATATAATCATGTGACTAGATATGACACATTAGTATATAATCATGTGACTAGACATGACACATTAGTATATAATCATGTGACTAGATATGACACATTAGTATATAATCATGTGACTAGACATGACACATTAGTATATAATCATGTGACTAATGACACATTAGTATATAATCATGTGACTAATATGTTGATATAATCATCATCTGATTTTATTGTTATATGTTGATACTCCATATTTATACTGCCTATTGTAAGAGTATTACTGTTACATAATGACTGAGGATGTTGATCTGTTTAGCACTGTGTGTATTATTTTATATATGAGTATTACTCTGTACATGAATTTAGTTGATGTATTTGTGGCATTTTGTTTATACATATTTGTTAGTGAGATTGATATGAAGGTTGTTTACTTTTCAAAAGTTTTTACTAAGTATTACTGACAGCCATTCATGGAAATGCTGACAGTGTTCATGGAAATGCTGATAGTGTTCATGGAAATGCTGACAGCGTTCATGAATATGCTGACAGTGTTCATGGAAATGCTGACAGCGTTCATGAAAATGCTGACAGTGTTCATGGAAATGCTGACAGCGTTCATGAAAATGCTGACAGCGTTCATGGAAATGCTGACAGCCGTTCATGGCAATGCTGACAGTGTTCATGAAAATCCTGAGTGTTCTTAGAAATGCTGACAGTTTTCACGGCCATGCTAATAGTGTTCATGGAAACGCTGACAGTGTTCATGGAAACGCTGATAGTGTTCATGGAAACGCTGACAGTGTATATGGAAATACAGATGGATTTAGTTTCCATTACTGGTAGTTTGAAATGGCCAGTTATAATGGACCTTCTATAATCCCTGTATTGTGTTACCAGTCTATTTGGCATCTTTACATTCCTTACCTTCACTTTGAATCTTAATTAAACTTACTTTTATGCATAATGATTAAAGTAAATTATAAACCTTTTTTTATATGATTATGTTATTAAAGTTTATCTCCTTCTCAGAAACCTTTTTGAGATACGATATCCTAAACTCACTCCTTTAAGAATAAAACAAATAGATTTTTTTGTCTTCTTTCGGCCTAATTTTGACAAAAAGAGGTTGTTCTTTGAAATATCTACTTTTGTTGCCTATTGAAGTTTTACTGGATTTTGTTGCTGTGTTGGCCGTTAGACTGACCATGGCTACAACACCATGGTCTTTTGAAATGCTTTGTCGGCCAGTATTGTTATCTATTATATTATTTGATATGTTTATGTTAATCATTTTGTTTCCATTATATCAAGATATGCCGTATATAAATATATCAGTAGTGAACTCTTCATCTATAAGCAATGATACAACTATTTCATGAAGTAGGACATTTATTTTCTCATCAAAGAGCAGTTGTCTCCCTTGTCAATCTGATCACAAGTTTGAATATCATCATGAAATTGAGTGCCGATTTAAAAAAACACAACAAAAAACACACATCAAAATTTATTTTACAAAACTATATTTCCTATTAAGGAAACTTTTTTTTTATTCGTAATTACTTGTTCTATCTATAGAATACCTGCTCTAGGTCTGTATTTATTGTTATCATCATCATTCTGCTACTTCTTGTCGCTAAGGACAACGCTTCTCTCACCACCATTTTGTGTTGTCATGGCAATGTCTGATACAGCTTCCTGTTTTGTGTATGATCACAACAATACCATGGAGAGAACCAAAATGTGGAATAAAATCAGTTTCCCATATCAATCAGAAGTGTTGGTTTTTTTTTGTACATCATATATCAGCCATATGTTGCTGGAGTTCAGTGTTTACTGATTCTATATACACACATGTCTATGTGTAGGATATTGAATAATTTCATTTAATGTCACTTAATTAATTCTTTTATTTTATTACTTTGAACTGTAGATTTATTTAGCAGCGAGATTTTAAGAAACCAGCCATAAGTTTTTATTTTTGAAATTTCATAAAATCTCATATATATGCAAAACTCCCTGCATTGAAAATTTTCAAAATGGATTGAAATCAAATCCAGTAGAAATGCCATTTTATCAGACTTCTAGAGCCCAGAGATCATCTTATTTTGTTTCTTGTCTAGAGTTTATATCATTCTGTAGATCACACGAATTTCCTGCCAAACACAGCCAATGAAAATCACTCTAGGTCATATGTAAGATGCTTAGTATGTCTACTACGTGCAAAATTGTTAGGCTAAGTGACTGGAAATCAAGCTGACGAGGTGATAAATACATTAATTCCCACTTGGAACCTTTAAAACATGTCGATTTAGTCTCCTGAAATCATTGTAACTGGTATATTTTTAGAGACCAGGCCAGTTTCAAACTAAATCCTAGTTCATCCTTGAATGACCACAGGTATAGATTGGACCTGAAACACCATCTAACCTCCTCAATACATTTACATGTAAATGAAACCAAATGGTTACAGTTACTGCCCTTTAGTCACTGCAATAGTTAAGCGTAGACAGGAGAAGACAACTGCGGGATAAAATCAACAGCTTTATTGTACATTTGTGTAACATTATACCATGGTCATTTGTCAGTTTTCAGATACAAAAACTATTTTGGTACAATAACTATCAACAAAATTTTGGTTCTACCTTCTGGTAATTGTAACGTCATGCTTTTACATATTTTTTTATGTTTTACTAGGCTCGTATCATTTTAATATCTTCAAACCCTTAAATTATGCACGTATACAACAGCCCTATAAGGCTCTATAACAGTCATCGGACTATTGCCAGGTGTTATATAGCCACGCGTCATACTCGTAAACGCACATGTACCTATTCAATGTCAGAGCAAACATCCTAACATACACAATACAAAATGTAAAGTAAATTGTGATTTGATTGACAGCTGGCGATTCGTCTAATACAAGGAACTCTTTAGTTGAATCTATAATATATTTGATGACTTTGACCTTAAAAGTAGGCCAAGGTCATTCACTTAAAAAAAAATTGCTAGCCCTTCATTCTAGTATGCTACATCCCCAATATCTGTTCTCAAGGCCTCTTAGTGTTTGATCAGAAGTTGTATAAAATTTTTAGCCTTTTTGATTCCTGTGACCTTGAACGATGGTCACGGTCATTCATTTGCACAATTGGGTAGTTCTTCCTCCCGGCATTTTACAGGTCAAATATCAGGTCTCTAGGCCTCTTAGTTATTCATAAGAATTCATTTAAAGACTTTTTGACCCCTGTGACCTTGAAGAAGAATCTGTTTATGTACAACGACAAACAACAAAAGTATGATGACTATAGGTCCAGTCAGATAATCAGTCTTAGAAGAGTTTATAAATAAGTTTAGCGGTGGGTTCAAGCTAGGCTAAAACTGATTCTGATACTACATAATTGTAATGATAATCACTATGGCCCCTTCAGCTCCCCCATAACATTTTATATTTGTCAAATGCAGTTAAAATCCTATGTATAACATCACAGAAATAGTGCTGTAAACTTGTGTAATCATAGGAGTATAATACTTTAAGGTAATTGTAGTATGTGACATATTTAGGGATATGTGCAGTTCACTAGCAAAGTGGATTCATAATGTACCAGTTACTTCCCTTTAAATATGTGTGACCATCCATGGATATAATTGTCAACGGAGAACAATTTCATCAGGAAATTCAAATTAAACCTTTGGATCAACAACACATATTGCATATGATACATTGTGTTTAGTAATTATGACATATCAAAGAACCACACTTTAACAAAGGATGACAATTTATTGACTCGCGCCCGGGCCTCGAACTCACAATCTACAGCACCCAATCACCTAGCCAAACATACCTGTGCCTTTTACCACTGCGCCACATCCACTTCCTCAAAAAAGGACGTTTCAATGACGAAGTGATAGTCGGTTCGATATGCTGACATGATCACTGTGGAAATTGTCAATTAGATTATCTGAATTCCAGGATGGCAATGTACATGGATACAAATTGTACACATATTTCATATCATCAACTAAGTACAATTTTAACAGGAAATTCAAACATATGCTCAGAGTCCTCTGTCTTGTCTGTAGCTTGAAATATTAAGTATTGGGTAGGAGAAAAAAGGTGTTACAAGCTACAAACAGACCTTTCTATGTAACACTAAAGTTATGTAACAATCAGGGCGGGAGAACAGGCGTTAAAATATTCCAATATTCCTGTCAACCCCGAAGATATGTAGCTGATGATTTTATTCTGCTGACCTCAATCTGACTGTCCAGCTTAAGTCCTCAAGTGTCTTCTCTGTCCTGTCTTGAACCATTAAGTATTGGGTAGGAGATATTACAAGCTTTCAATGACTTGTACAATTAAACTCTGTTAATTCAAACTTATGTTTATATACTTCAGTACTTGACTGTTTTTCATGTTTCGATGATGAATATCAAGACCAATTAATTAGAGCAAAGACCCATTCTTTCCAGGCAACACTGTAGTAGAGATCCACTCATGTAAAGTCGCCATGACGGGACACCATTTCTAATTACATATTGACTCGATCAGTCTGTTGATATAGGTTTTGTAGATTGTAGACCCAGCAATGACCTAAGACAATGACATCACCATCACAGTCAGACAGGTGTATTCACACTTTACATACCGGTAATTCACATGGTGGCCTCCCAACAATCCATTACGTTGAGCTGTTAGAGAATCAGAAAGTCGCCAGGTTCCTGGCACCAACATTCAAATTTCTTTTTTACCATAAATTACGAAACATGAAATTCTGACATTAGATTTGATTCCCAATTGACCATAGGCCTCGAGCCGACCAGCGTACACATGGGGAGATTATATCTCTAGTCTGAACAAAAGATCCTGTTATATAATACTGTTATAGATTGCAGTCTATTCTGAGTCTGAGATATATTGCAGTGGATAATAATCATTTTTGAGATCCTTGCTGTCCGTCTGTCCACAACAGAATGGTTGACAAAGTGTTCACAGGTTCAATCTTCCATCTATGTAAGTGGCATTATTCGGACACTCTCAGTTTTTTGACGTCTGCCTCGCTGATTTTCTCGACTTTGCTATATTAATGATATTAAAGTAATAGTTTATTAATGATATTAAAGTAATAGTTTAAGTATAAACAATTTTAGTAAGTTGTTTACAAATTCAATGTCTTGCAGTTATGCTAATTTGATCTTTACATTGTAATTTGGACTTTCTGAAACACATTTTTTGTGTTAAAATCATGGTAATAAATAGTGGTGATTTTCATTCAGGATTTTACAGTCAGGTCACATTTATGTATAACTTTTATCAAATTTTGAATAATAAACTTTTTTTTTTCTTAAATAAGAGCAAGTTGCAATTGAGGAAGTCTGCAGACTTATTTCATCACTTTTGAGAGAGACATCGAGTCAAGTGAATATGTCAATATTGTAATCTTGCACTAAATAACCTCGTAATGTGCTGAAATTGGAGCATGTCAAGATAAAGATGTCTACACTCATATTTATAGTGATCAATAAAAAGGCGTGAAACCAAACAACATTTAATACATTTTAATGAAATTACATAATAATGCGTGACAGTGTGTATACAACAATATGTCGAGCCAGTGACATTTCTACTGTGACCATGGTGTTACCATACCTCATGCAAGCATGCACAGTAATCCTCTGACAAATCCTAGACACACAATGACCAACATTGTATAGTGAGCGCTGAATCATACAGACAACATAATACACAATTATAGTTTGTATAAATGTCATCAATGTTTATATATTGCAAAAAACTTCAGATAAAATGACAAACAAATTACAGTTTCAGTGCATGTGAAATTGATGAAAACATTTTCCTTTTTTTCCTTGAAGTTTAAATGAATTTAAAAAGATATCTGATGGAATGTAAATGGGAGTAGTATACATTGATAATAAATAATTTACATTAACCATGAACATTGCATCGATCAAAATTGATCTAGTATATTAAAATTTAACAGTTTAAAAAATCAAGCAACAATTTAACTACATACTTACAACTTCAGATTTGTAAAAAACACACAAACTATAACATTTTCATATACACAATAAAAACCCTCTTTATTCAAAAAAGGTAAGTTATCACAAAAAGAAGCACAAAATGTGTTTGGACGGACATGAAATGTTCAATATTTCAAACAAATTGACTTTAAGAAGGGGAAAAAAACAATTGGAAAGATATGACTTTTTAAAACTTTGTTATTCCAATGAACATCCAAAAAGCCGTTTGTTAATTAACCAACAAATGAACTCAATAAAACTGTTCTCTGGTATGGATATTAAGAACATCTTTTAACCTGAACTGCTGGACTGAACAGTAAAATTTTGGTGACTGAAGTTCAGTGAACAATAGCACTAGAATACACCACAAGTCATAAAACATAGGGTGGAGAGGAACAAAAGGAAGACGATCAACGTCGGGAACACTTCGGGTTAAATCATTCTAAACAGGAAACATTGGGCTGAAAATGTTACAAACAGATGACAGGGAGATGTTTGGGGACAGAATTCTAAAGAAAATTAGAAATGATAATTATATTGCCACAAGTTTGTGATATAAACAATTCAGCAGTACAGCACTACAGCCCTACCCGAGATATAGCAGTACTACGTAGGTTATTTTAGCACCTTTTGTACATCTACAAACACGACTTTACCGCGTATCAAAAATAACTTCTAAATATAGACTAGTTTTAAATACTACTAACATCGACCAGGAAACAAAAACATCACATATCATATGAACATCAACAATAACATCAGTAACTGTACTTATAGTACACAATGTCATCTCTTAAATAAACATTTCTCGTTACCATCCAACTCTCCTGGGCGGCAATTCGGCTCATAAAAAGAATCATAAATATATGCACTTTAAATATCAATAAACAAATATTATCACATGCACAAATTTCCATCATCAATGAAAATTTGGTGAATACATCCAAGTCATCCATTTGTTGCCTTTATACATACAAAGTTGTGAACAAACATGGCCAAGTCATGCATTATAATAATGAACGCGAGTGAGTGTGTGACATGTGACCTCACCGGAACGGAGCCGGATGTTTGACGACCTTGACATGCTCTGCCACTATAGGTTTACTACGTTTAGCCAGCTCCGATCCCGAGTTTTTGGTGGTGGCATGGTACAGACGTGAGCCTATAGAGATGGCAGAGCGAGTGGTATTATGTGGCATGCTGGCGGTACGCTGTTTGGTGGGAGAGGTTATATAACTATGGATGGGACTGGAGGCGTGAGGTTTAGAATACGATGGCAGTTTGTTGTACTGAGGTGCAGATACAGTGCCCCGAACCTGAACACGGCGCTGCATTTTCCTTGAGCGTTTGTGCAGCAGTTTACTGTCAATATCACTGTGGCCATTGGTCAGACCTTCTGTGGCCTCCCCGTTCACATGCTCCAATGAGTCCTTCCGTTCCTTCGGTTTCTTACCACTCAGCAGACCTTTAGCTTGAGCTCGAGCCAATACATCCTTTGCAGCTTCCTTAGCATCTTCAGGCTGAATTATAAGGAAATTATAGCATTACAGATTGTGTAAAAAAGTCCTTTGAGAATAGGTGAACACTTTGGAAATGGAAACATGCATTTCTGAATGGTATCTATGCAGAGTTAATAAAAATATGCTACTTAGAGATACTTATATTATACTATGAAGCCAACATACACTTTTATCCTACAGTGTATAGTTATATAAATACTACAATACTTGATCATACACTTTTATCCTACTGTGTATAGTTATATAAATACTACAATACTTGATCATACACTTTTATCCTACAGTATATAGCTATATAAATACTACAATACTTGATCATACACTTTTATCCTACTGTGTATAGTTATATAAATACTACAATACTTGATCATACACTTTTATCCTACAGTGTATAGTTATATAAATACTACAATACTTGATCATACACTTTTATCCTACAGTGTATGTAGTTATATAAATACTACAATACTTGATCATACACTTTTATCCTACAGTGTATGTAGTTATATAAATACTACAATACTTGATCATACACTTTTATCCTACAGTGTATGTAGTTATATAAATACTACAATACTTGATCATACACTTTTATCCTACAGTGTATGTAGTTATATAAATACTACAATACTTGATCATACACTTTTATCCTACAGTGTATGTAGTTATATAAATACTACAATACTTGATCATACACTTTTATCCTACAGTGTATGTAGTTATATAAATACTACAATACTTGATCATACACTTTTATCCTACAGTGTATGTAGTTATATAAATACTACAATACTTGATCATACACTTTTATCCTACAGTGTATGTAGTTATATAAATACTAGTTTATCAGATGATTTATAGAAGACTGTGGACTGTACTGACCTCTCTCGTTATCACAGTAACAAAACATCCACTTGTTTTATCTGTAGGGAAGAACTTAACAAATTTCCCGTGTATCCCGGTCTTGTTCTCTATAGCGTCGCCGGTGAAAGGAAGGACAGGGGGGACAACTCTGTATGGGAATGACCGTTTCTGGACCATGTTGATGTATTCTATCGACTTGGAGACAACATTCTCGTTTTCCAACTCATGTACAGACCGTGTCATGTACACTACTGCTTGTGTCTTGTTAACTGTAAAAAAACAGCAACTTGGTAAAATAAATAGTCGAAACCTTATTACACTACTCTAACAAAAAGGTTTAGAAATATCCTTTTAATGTTACATTATAGATGAAGTCAAGGCATATAAATATATACGTATGCAGGTTTATTAGTACCAAAGTTTTTGTTTCACAGTACTACAATACACTTTTTGTTACATATTGAGGCCTTATCCAAGTGGTATCGTCAGTGTTATCTAAAATGACACGTTGTGACTTACATTTCATGGCGTGTTTAAGAAGTTCATTGTGCTGACCGGCTAGTTCTCCCAGTTTGCTCTCATCCGTCTCTCCAACAGACAAGTCCTTGAGGATTTTCATGTCTGTAAACAAAATCATCAGTTTTATCTAACTCATTGTCCACAGGATAGTTAGTTTACATTGTAGGCTCAGTAACCAAGATTCTTGATATCTGACATTGACATGAATGGCTACAAAGTGTGTTCAAATGGAGGACACAGCTAGTCAAATATATCAAATTCTTTACAGCCTTAATACAGTAAACTATATAAAATACATGTATATACAAAGAAAATTGTCACCTTTGTAAAAACCTTCATGAAAGATTTATTTTGTAGCATTTTTGATGGAACTTACCTTCTCCCTTGTTAATGATGAAGTTGATCGGGTTTGTAATAGAGCTTACCTTCTCCCTCGTTAACGATGAAGTTGATCGGGTTATGATAGAGCTTATCTTCTCCCTCATTAACGATAAGTCAATCTGGTTTGTGATAGAGTTTACCTTCTCCCTCGTTAACGATGAAGTCAATCAGGTTTGTGATAGAAATTACCTTCGCCCTCGTTAATGATGAAGTCAATCAGGTTTGTGATAGAGCTTACCTTCTCCCTAGTTAACGATGAAGTCGATCGGGTTATGAAAGAGCTTACCTTCTCCCTTGTTAATTATGGAGTCAAACAGGTTTGTCATAGAGCTTACCTTCTCCCTCGTTAACGATGAAGTCAATCAGGTTTGTGATAGAGCTTACCTTCTCCCTCTTTAACAATAAAGTCAATCAGGTTTGTGATAGAGCTACTTTCTCCCTCATTAACGATGAAGTCAATCTGGTTTGTGATAGAGCTTACCTTCTCCCTCGTTAACGATGAAGTCAATCAGGTTTGTGATAGAGCTTACTTTCTCCCTCGTTAACGATGAAGTTGATCAGGTTTGTGATAGACCTTACCTTCTCCCTCGTTAACGATGAAGTCAATCAGGTTTGTGATAGACCTTACCTTCTCCCTCGTTAACGATGAAGTCAATCAGGTTTGTGATAGAGCTTACCTTCTCCCTCGTTAATGATGAAGTCAATCACGGTTTGTGATAGAACTTACCTTCTCCCTCGTTAACGATGAAGTCAATCAGGTTTGTGATAGAGCTTACCTTCTCCCTCGTTAACCATGAAGTTGATCGGGTTTGTGATAGAGAACTTACCTTCTCCCTCGTTAACGATGAAGTCGATCAGGTTTGTGATAGACCTTACCTTCTCCCTCGTTAACGATGAAGTCAATCTGGTTTGTGATAGAGCTTACCTTCTCCCTCGTTAACCATGAAGTCAATCAGGTTTGTGATAGAGCTTACCTTCTCCCTCGTTAACGATGAAGTTGATCGGGTTTGTGATAGACCTTACCTTCTCCCTCGTTAACGATGAAGTCGATCCGGTTTGTGATAGAGCTTACCTTCTCCCTCGTTAACATTGAAGTCATTCGGGTTTGTGATAGAGCTTACCTTCTCCCTCGTTAACGATGAGTCATCAGGTTTGTGATAGAACCTTACCTTCTCCCTCGTTAACGATGAAGTCATTCGGTTTTGTGATAGAGCTTACCTTCTCCCTCGTTAATGATGAAGTCGATCGGGTTTGTGATAGAACTTACCTTCTCCCTCGTTAACGATGAAGTCAATCAGGTTTGTGATAGAGCTTACCTTCTCCCTCGTTAATTATGAAGTCAATCAGGTTTGTGATAGAGCTTACCTTCTCCCTCGTTAACGATGAAGTCAATCCGGTTTGTGATAGAGCTTACCTTCTCCCTCTTTAACAATAAAGTCAATCAGGTTTGTGATAGAGCTTACTTTCTCCCTCATTAACGATGAAGTCAATCTGGTTTGTGATAGAGCTTACCTTCTCCCTCGTTAATGAGTCAATCATTTGTGATAGACAATCCTTCTCCCTCGTTTGATGAAGTCAATCAGGTTTGTGATAGAGCTTACCTTCTCCCTCGTTAACGATGAAGTCAATCAGGTTTGTGATAGAGCTTACCTTCTCCCTCGTTAACGATGAAGTCATCGGTTTGTATAGACGGATGAAGTTTGTGATAGAGCTTACCTTCTCCCTCGTTAACGATGAAGTCAATCAGGTTTGTGATAGACTTACCTTCTCCCTCGTTAACGATGAAGTCATTCGGGTTTGTGATAGAGCTTACTTTCTCCCTCATTAACGATGAAGTCAATCAGGTTTGTTATAGACCTTACCTTCTCCCTCGTTAACGATGAAGTCAATCGGTTTGTGATAGAGCTTACCTTCTCCCTCGTTAATGATGAAGTCATTCGGTTTTGTGATAGAGCTTACCTTCTCCCTCGTTAATGATGAAGTCGATCGGGTTTGTGATAGAACTTACCTTCTCCCTCGTTAACGATGAAGTCAATCAGGTTTGTGATATAGCTTTCCTTCTCCCTCGTTAACGATGAAGTCGATCGGGTTATGATAGAGCTTACCTTCTCCCTTGTCAATTATGGAGTCAAACAGGTTTGTGATAGAGCTTACCTTCTCCCTCGTTAACGATGAAGTCAATCCGGTTTGTGATAGAGCTTACCTTCTCCCTCTTTAACAATAAAGTCAATCAGGTTTGTGATAGAGCTTACTTTCTCCCTCATTAACGATGAAGTCAATCTGGTTTGTGATAGAGCTTACCTTCTCCCTCGTTAACGATGAAGTCAATCTGGTTTGTGATAGAGCTTACTTTCTCCCTCATTAACGATGAAGTCAATCCGGTTTGTGATAGAGCTTACCTTCTCCCTCTTTAACAATAAAGTCAATCAGGTTTGTGATAGAGCTTACTTTCTCCCTCATTAACGATGAAGTCAATCTGGTTTGTGATAGAGCTTACCTTCTCCCTCGTTAACGATGAAGTTGATCGGGTTTGTGATAGAGCTTACCTTCTCCCTCTTTAACAATAAAGTCAATCAGGTTTGTGATAGAGCTTACTTTCTCCCTCATTAACGATGAAGTCAATCTGGTTTGTGATAGAGAAATAAGGGGACCTAACCAGGTTAGCCATGGTAATCAAACATGTGTAAACTGTTAGACATGGTAATGGTGACAAACATGTGGTCACTTCCTTTTACAATAAACTGTTAGACATGGTAATCAAACACGTGGTCACTTCCTTTTACAATAAACTGTTTAGACATGGTAATCAAACACGTGGTCACTTCCTTTTACAATAAACTGTTAGACATGGTAATCAAACACGTGGTCACTTCCTTTTACAATAAACTGTTAGACATGGTAATCAAACACGTGGTCACTTCCTTTTACAATAAACTGTTAGACATGGTAATGATGACAAACACGTGGTCACTTCCTTTTACAATAAACTGTTAGACATGGTAATCAAACACGTGGTCACTTCCTTTTACAATAAACTGTTAGACATGGTAATGATGACAAACATGTGGTCACTTCCTTTTACAATAAACTGTTAGACATGGTAATCAAACACGTGGTCACTTCCTTTTACAATAAACTGTTAGACATGGTAATCAAACACGTGGTCACTTCCTTTTACAATAAACTGTTAGACATGGTAATCAAACACGTGGTCACTTCCTTTTACAATAAACTGTTAGACATGGTAATCAAACACGTGGTCACTTCCTTTTACAATAAACTGTTAGACATGGTAATCAAACACGTGGTCACTTCCTTTTACAATAAACTGTTAGACATGGTAATCAAACACGTGGTCACTTCCTTTTACAATAAACTGTTAGACATGGTAATCAAACACGTGGTCACTTCCTTTTACAATAAACTGTTAGACATGGTAATCAAACACGTGGTCACTTCCTTTTACAATAAACTGTTAGACATGGTAATCAAACACGTGGTCACTTCCTTTTACAATAAACTGTTAGACATGGTAATCAAACACGTGGTCAATTCCTTTTACAATAAACTGTTAGACATGGTAATCAAACATGTGGTCACTTCCTTTTACAATAAACTTTTAGACATGGTAATCAAACACGTGGTCACTTCCTTTTACAATAAACTGTTAGACATGGTAATCAAACACGTGGTCACTTCCTTTTACAATAAACTGTTAGACATGGTAATCAAACACGTGGTCACTTCCTTTTACAATAAACTGTTAGACATGGTAATCAAACACGTGGTCACTATGGTCACTTCCTTTACAATAAACTGTTAGACATGGTAATCAAACACGTGGTCACTTCCTTTTACAATAAACTGTTAGACATGGTAATCAAACACGTGGTCACTTCCTTTTACAATAAACTGTTAGACATGGTAATCAAACACGTGGTCACTTCCTTTTACAATAAACTGTTAGACATGGTAATCAAACACGTGGTCACTTCCTTTTACAATAAACTGTTAGACATGGTAATCAAACACGTGGTCATACAATAAACTGTTAGACATGGTAATCAAACACGTGGTCACTTCCTTTTACAATAAACTGTTAGACATGGTAATCAAACACGTGGTCATTTCCTTTTACAATAAACTGTTAGACATGGTAATATCAATGTGGTCACTTCCTTTTACAATAAACTGTTAGACATGGTAATCAAACACGTGGTCACTTCCTTTTACAATAAACTGTTAGACATGGTAATCAAACACGTGGTCATTTCCTTTTACAATAAACTGTTAGACATGGTAATCAAACACGTGGTCATTTCCTTTTACAATAAACTGTTAGACATGGTAATCAAACACGTGGTCACTTCCTTTTACAATAAACTGTTAGACATGGTAATCAAACACGTGGTCACTTCCTTTTACAATAAACTTTTAGACATGGTAATCAAACACGTGGTCACTTCCTTTTACAATAAACTGTTAGACATGGTAATCAAACACGTGGTCACTTCCTTTTACAATAAACTGTTAGACATGGTAATCAAACACGTGGTCACTTCCTTTTACAATAAACTGTTAGACATGGTAATCAAACACGTGGTCATTTCCTTTTACAATAAACTGTTAGACATGGTAATCAAACATGTAGTCACTTCCTTTTACAATAAACTTTGTGTCTGATCACGCCGACCTTTAGAAACTGAACTTAATAGAAATATTTTTATGACATTAAAAGGCTTTATCAAACATTTGTATTTTGTGTATAAAATGGGTCAGTTGGCAGTGAGTCTGATATTTTCACAAAGAAGTCTTATTTTTACCTGTATCTGATGGAAACATTATCCTATCAGTAAAGTGGTTCATATTTAAAAAGTGACCCAGCTCCAGTGACCTGGCCTGGCCCTAACCAGGACGTAGTCCCTCCCCCATGTAACGGTGGTGGATGGTCTTGATGTTTAATAACTACCTTTAACATCTATACACAACTACACTGAGGTTAAATACAGTGTTGTCTGAACCAGTAATTTTACATAAAGGCCATCATAGCTTAATTCAGACAGTGCTGATATTGTTCTTGTTTCCTGCATGTTTTCCTTCATGTTTCATAGATAAAAAAAACAAAACAATAGTTGTCCTGTTATAACATATCTAACAACACTTTATTCAGACATCTAAAGTTACAAAGTTACAATCTTAATATTCATGTCTACAAATACTCCATTTAGCAAAAGTACTTTAAAAATTTCCTTTACATGCATACCATAAAGTAAAAACAGTGTTCAATCTACGATTATTTTTCGTGGGTCCTTTTCAATGGTTTTTGTGAAAACAATGGGTCCCACAGTGTTATAGATACCCATTCCCAGAAATATCATGGGTCCTTTTAAAATTCTGTGATTCCAGGACTCGTGATGCGCATGTAGATTGATCACTGTAAAAAGATCTTTATCTTCATCATTGCCCAAAATATGTACAACCCTGAAAATTATTTAGTATTTCATGTAAATCCATCACCCAGAATGTGCAAATGTGTACATGTAAATCCATCGCCCAGAATGTGTACATGTAAATCTATCGCCCAGAATATGTACATGTTATCTATCGCCCAGAATATGTACATGTAAATCTATCGCCCAGATTATGTATATGTAAAACCATCGCCCAGAATGTGTACATTTAAATCCATCGCCCAGAATGTGTACATGTAAATCCATCAACCAGAATGTGTACATGTAAATCCATCGCCCAGAATGTGTACATGTAAATCTATCGCCTAGAATATGTACATGTAAATCTATCGCCCAGATTATGTATATGTAAATCTATCGCCCAGAATATGTACATGTAAATTTATCGGCCAGATTATGTATATGTAAATCCATCGCCCAGAATGCGTACATGTAAATCTATCGCCCAGAATATGTACATGTAAATTTATCGCCCAGATTATGTATATGTAAATCCATCGCCCAGAATGTGTACCACCCCCAAGCCTAGCTTTGATATCTTATTGCTACAGAATTGATCCTCCATTAAGAGTTATGCCTGGCCAGACAACTAAAGGTATCGGAGCCCCAGTTATAATGTCTGGCAGTGCAACTTGAAAGGAGAATCGGCTCTGTAATAGGAAAAGTTAAGTAGCTTTGACATTTCTACTAGCGATCCATGTAAGAATTTCAACCTCCAAATAATCTATGTAGGATTTAAATTCTGAAGTCAATTTCCTGCCATAGGCTATGGAATAATAGCCTTATCCTAATGGCTGGGAGGAAAATGGAGTGTGATCAATATCGTTTTGGAATCTTTTGACATGGAAAATTTTACCTATAAATAACATGCTACCCACAAAGTAAAGAACTGGGCCTTAACAATACACCATGTGTTCAGGAAATGTAAAATGTGAACAATTCAGTATGTAGTTTTTATTGGATAAGTAAATCAATGACGTAAATCCACTATTGTAAATAAACAAGTGCTCAAGTGACTTTCCACCTGAGATATTTGAGTTACAAATTCTTCACCTAGAACATCAATCATCAATGTTATATGAGTTATTAACTAGAGTATTTCTTTAGACAGATAAAAAACTTTACAGCTGTGTTATTGATTGACACTAGCTAAGTAGTCCTAAAACATCACACCAATCAGTACTTGAACTATATAACTATCATTATACCTAAAATGTCACACCAATCAGTACTTGTGCTATATAACTATCATTATACCTAAAACGTCACACCAATCAGTACTTAGGCTATATAACTATCATTATACCTAAAATGTCACACCAATCAGTACTTGTGCTATATAACTATCATTATACCTAAAATGTCACACCAATCAGTACTTGTGCTATATAACTATCATTATACCTAAAATGTCACACCAATCAGTACTTGTGCTATATAACTATCATTATACCTAAAACATCACACCAATCAGTACTTGTGCTATATAACTATCATTATACCTAAAATGTCACACCAATCAGTACTTATGCTATATAACTATCATTATACCTAAAACATCACACCAATCAGTACTTGTGCTATATAACTATCATTATACCTAAAATGTCACACCAATCAGTACTTATGCTATATAACTATCATTATTATACCTAAAATGTCACACCAATCAGTACTTGTGCTATATAACTATCATTATACCTAAAACGTCACACCAATCAGTACTTGTGCTATATAACTATCATTATACCTAAAATGTCACACCAATCAGTACTTGTGCTATATAACTATCATTATACCTAAAACATCACACAATCAGTACTTGTGCTATATAACTATCATTATACCTAAAACTCACACAATCAGTACTTAGGCTATATAACTATCATTATACCTAAAATGTCACACAACTGCATATCATTACCTAAATCACACAATCAGTACTTGTGCTATATAACTATCTTTATACCTAAAACATCACACCAATCAGTACTTGTGCTATATAACTATCATTATACCTAAAACGTCACACCAATCAGTACTTGTGCTATATAACTATCATTATACCTAAAATGTCACACCAATCAGTACTTGTGCTATATAACTATCATTATACCTAAAATGTCACACCAATCAGTACTTGTGCTATATAACTATCATTATACCTAAAATGTCACACCAATCAGTACTTGTGCTATATAACTATCTTTATACCTAAAACATCACACCAATCAGTACTTGTGCTATATAACTATCTTTATACCTAAAACATCACACCAATCAGTACTTGTGCTATATAACTATCATTATACCTAAAACGTCACACCAATCAGTACTTGTGCTATATAACTATCATTATACCTAAAATGTCACACCAATCAGTACTTGTGCTATATAACTATCTTTATACCTAAAACATCACACCAATCAGTACTTGTGCTATATAACTATCTTTATACCTAAAACATCACACCAATCAGTACTTGTGCTATATAACTATCTTTATACCTAAAACATCACACCAATCAGTACTTGTGCTATATAACTATCATTATACCTAAAATGTCACATCAATCAGTACTTGTGCTATATAACTATCTTTATACCTAAAATGTCACACCAATCAGTACTTGTGCTATATAACTATCATTATACCTAAAACATCACACCAATCAGTACTTGTGCTATATAACTATCTTTATACCTAAAATGTCACACCAATCAGTACTTGTGCTATATAACTATCATTATACCTAAAACGTCACACCAATCAGTACTTGTGCTATATAACTATCATTATACCTAAAACGTCACACCAATCAGTACTTTGCTATATAACTATCATTATACCTAAAACATCACACCAATCAGTACTTGTGCTATATAACTATCATTATACCTAAAATGTCACACCAATCAGTACTTGTGCTATATAACTATCATTATACCTAAAACGTCACACCAATCAGTACTTAGGCTATATAACTATCATTATACCTAAAATGTCACACCAATCAGTACTTGAACTATATAACTATCATTATACCTAAAATGTCACACCAATCAGTACTTGTGCTATATAACTATCATTATACCTAAAATGTCACACCAATCAGTACTTGTGCTATATAACTATCATTATACCTAAAATGTCACACCAATCAGTACTTAATTGTGCTATATAACTATCATTATACCTAAAATGTCACACCAATCAGTACTTGTGCTATATAACTATCATTATACCTAAAACGTCACACCAATCAGTACTTGTACTATATAACTATCATTATACCTAAAATGTCACACCAATCAGTACTTGTGCTATATAACTATCATTATACCTAAAATGTCACACCAATCAGTACTTATGCTTTCAATTCAACTTGTTAAAAACGTAACAAATCAAAAAACTGACTGACCTTGAAAAACGTCCTTCTTTTCTTTGTTTCTCTGTCGCAGCTCTGATGCGCATGCATAATGACTATTATAAATCTCCTACCCATCTCCCCCTTCTGTATCACCGAAAAAACTTTTACACCTTAAGCTTACTTTACGATTACGTTTAACGTCAACTCCTAGCATGTATAAAGTAAATTAAAATGTTATTTTAATTATCATTTACCGCTATTTCTCAAAAAGTACTGAAGGGATCTTTCTCAAATTTCATATATAGGTTCCCCTAGGGCTCTAGTTGTGCATATTGCATTTTGGGACCGATCGGTGAACAAGATGGCCGACAGGCAGCCATCTTGGATTTTGACAGTTAAAGTTTGTTACCGCTATTACTCAAAAAGTACTGAAGGGATCTTTCTCAAATTTCATATATAGGTTCCCCTAGGGCTCTAGTTGTGCATATTGCATTTTGGGACCGATCGTTCAACAAGATGGCCGACAGGCGGCCACCTTTGATTTTGATAGTTAAAGTTTGTTACCACTATTTCTCAAAAAGTGCTGAAGGGATCTTTCTCAAATTTCATATACAGGTTCCCCTAGGACCCTAGTTGTGCATATTGCATTTTGGGACCGATCGGTGAACAAGATGGCCGACAGGTGGCCATCTTGGATTTTGATAGTTAAAGTTTGTTACCACTATTGCTCAAAGAGTACTGAAGGGATCTTTCTCAAATTTCGTATATAGGTTTTCCTAGGGCCCTAGTTCTGCATATTGCATTTTGGGACCGATCGGTCAACAAGATGGCCAACAGGCGGCCATCTTGGATTTTGATAGTTAAAGTTTGTTACCGCTATTTCTCAAAAAGTACTGAAGGTATCGTTCACAAATTTCATATGAAGGTTCCCCATGCAAGGACCTTAGTTGTGCATATTGTTATTTGTGACCGATTGGTAAACAAGATGGCCGATCGACGGCCATATTGGATTTCGATTGTTTAAGTTTGTTACCGCTATTTCTCAGAAAGTACTGAAGGGATCTCTCTCAAATTTTATGTGTAGGTTCCCCTTGTACCCTAGTTGTGCATAGTACCTTTTAGGACTGATGCATAATGCCTTTCGGGACTGATCGGTAAACAAGATAGCCAACCGGCCGCCATCTTAGATTTCATTGTTGAAGTTTGTTACCACTATTTCTTAGAAAGTACTATAGCGATCTGTCTCAAATTTTATATGTCGTGTGTTTGAAAAAGTTTGAAAAGCAGGGAAAAGATCCCTCTTTCCGTTGTCAGACATAGATCATTCTTTGGTGGGCGCCAAGATCCCTCTGGGATCTCTTGTCATTTTATACTCTCTTGATCCCAGTTTCTAAACCTTTCAAGATATTTCCAAAACCACAAAAAGCTTTCAAAATATTTCCTTGATCCCAGCCCATAAATTTTTCAAAAGACCTCCACAACCCCATCTGCTAAATCTCTCAATAGACTTACACAACTCTAGCCACTAAATCTTTCAATAGATTTCCACAACTCTAGCCAGCAAATCTCTTAATAGACTTTCACAACCCCTGCCCCTAAATCTCTCAAAAGACTTCTACCACCCTAGCCACTAAATCTCTCAATAGACTTCCACGACCCCAGCCAGCAAATCTCTCAACAGACTTCCACATACTTGCCAACTTTTTGAAATTCCCATGGGGGTAATTTCATGTGTTTAAACTTTCGACCTCAAGAAAGTCTACTTTGTAACCCCCTATGAAGAAATTAAAGGTTGATTTTTGCATAGTTTGACCTATTCTTTCTGATGGTATAGTCAGATTTTTGACATTTTGAATATTAAAGAATTTGGACATGCTAAAATGGCCTAAAAAGGGGGTCCAAAATCGGGAGTCTCCCTCCAAAATAGGGAGGGTTGGCAAGTATGCTTCCACAACTCTAGCCAGCAAATCTCTCAGCAGAATTCCACAACACTAGCCCCTAAATCTCTCAATAGATTTCCACAACTCTAGACCCTAAATTACTCAACAGACTTCCACAACACTAGCCCCTAAATCTCTCAATAGACTTCCACAACTCTAGACCCTAAATCACTCAACAGACTTCCACAACTCTAGCCACTAAATCTCTCAATATATTTTCATGAACCTAGCCACTAAATCTCCTAATAGACTTCCACAACCCCTGCCCCTAAATCTCTCAATAGACTTTCACAACTCTAGCCAGAACATCTCTCAATAGACTTCCACAACTCTAGCCACTAAATCTCTCAAAAGACTTCCACAACTCCAGCCCCTAAACCCATGTTTATCATTCGAGTCGACAACATTGCAGTACCGAAGAAGGATAAAATGTGCCATGTCCCTGTGTGAAGTGTATCAAAACTATGAACATCTCTGTAACAAGCAAGTGATGAAGGTGAAACGAAGATAAGAAACGTTTCATGAAAGTCAATGAATATTGATTTACCTTTAATCAGTATTTTAACTTGTATCAAGCCTAAAGGGTACATAAAACACTAGGCCAGGCCAGAACAATGCGGTCCCATCACCTTAGGGTGACTCTCCATTTTGAATCGAAGCGGGAGACAACCGTATCACACAGTCTAGACATTACATCCTTCTGCAGCTTTGGCGGACGATTTTTGCAACATTTTCTGAATCTATATTACTGTTTTTATTTTTCATCTGGATTACACTGATAAGATAATTGTTTCTAAATAAATATATAATAAATTGAAATGAAACAAATTGAATGCACTGTTTTGAAACAAATTTAACATGAATTGCCTCACACTTCATTCAATTTGTTTCAAGAGGAACTCAATTCATTACCCCATGAAATCAACCAAAGCAAGATTCAACCCTTTAATGGATGAACAGTATTTCTTTTCAAGACCTATGACAACTATGCAACAAAAATGTCTATCTAATTCAGGGGTTCAAACCTGGGACTCTTCAGAATCTAGATGGACAGTGATTGAGCGATTTCATCAGCTGCGACCGGCCCAGACAAGGATTTCCCTACAGTAAACTAGCTATATATATGTTTGCCTCTAAAGTCACTATCAGCCAAAACTAGGATTGTTGTATAAAGTTCTATTTGTGTAGAGACAGACGTTGACAAGCTCAACAAAAAAGATATAGGAGAGGGGAACCTGCTCCTGAATTAACTCATATTATCAGGACAAGTTTCCTACCTTTAAGGCCTAGTTTCTCCATATTCTTTTGGAATTGTAAAGATGATGTTCGGTTACCAAATGCCCACACATGTCCGGAGCTGGTCTGCATGAGACTGGACAGATGGGCAGTGGTCATCCCTGATCCCACGTTAACATGAATGACATCACTGTCCTCCCCTATAAGGTATTTTACAGAGTGGGGCGCTATACTACTAGACTTGTCCTGAAACACAAATATGTCAAGTTAGAATCATAATTCATCAATTTTTTAAGTAAAAATTACTTCATCTTGACAAATAAGGTAGTTACTGTGATCTCATTGCCAGACATTCAACAACACATAAGTGTCTGTACAGTTGTTCTTGGCCAGGAGAAAGTTCATAAGAGCCCAAATGGTACTTTAGTATAGTAAGCCATGGCAGTGTGAAATCTATATTTACAATGAAGGAAATTCAACTAATTATTAATGTGTAAGAATGCTTCTCTTGTGAAAAAGATCAAAACTTGGCTTTAGAATGAGTACATTTAGACAATTCCATTAACGTTGATTGCATTACGCCTGGTTTGTTGTATAATTAATCTGAGACCCAGGTGTAAACCTTGTTACCTGTAAAACGACCTTGCCAGCTTTAACAAGGTCGTGCTGGAGAAGGTACTCGCGTTTGTCTGGTGGAAACTGGAACACATCACCACACATGGAATCCACACAGAAAGTGTTTCCCTCTACACAGTCATCAGAACCCACCAACGTTAACCCATCCTCTTTAAACAGCTCCATTGCTTCTGATACACTGTCAACAGAAATAAATGTCATCAGAACCCACCAACGTCAACCCATCGTCTGTAAACAGCTCCATCGCTTCTGATACACTGTCAACAGAAAAAAATGTCATCAGAACCCACCAACGTCAACCCATCATCTTTAAACAGCTCCATTACTTCTGATACACTGTCAACAGAAATAAAAGTCATCAGAACCCACCAACGTCAACTCATCGTCTGTAAACAGCTCCATTACTTCTGATACACTGTCAACAGAAATAAAAGTCATCAGAACCCACCAACGTCAACTCATCGTCTGTAAACAGCTCCATTACTTCTGATACACTGTCAACAGAAATAAATGTCATCAGAACCCACCAACGTCAACCCATCGTCTGTAAACAGCTCCATCGCTTCTGATACACTGTCAACAGAAATAAAAGTCATCAGAACCCACCAACGTCAACTCATCGTCTGTAAACAGCTCCATTACTTCTAATACACTGTCAACAAAATAAAGTCATCAGAACCCACCAACGTCAACTCATCGTCTGTAAACAGCTCCATCTTCTGATACACTGTCAACGAAATAAAGTCATCAGAACCCACCAACGTCAACTCATCGTCTGTAAACAGCTCCATCGCTTCTGATACACTGTCAACAGAAATAAAAGTCATCAGAACCCACCAACGTCAACTCATCGTCTGTAAACAGCTCCATTACTTCTAATACACTGTCAACAGAAATAAATGTCATAAGAACCCACCAACGTCAACCCATCGTCTGTAAACAGCTCCATCGCTTCTGATACACTGTCAACAGAAATAAAGTCATCAGAACCCACCAACGTCAACTCATCGTCTTTAAACAGCTCCATTACTTCTGATACACTGTCAACAGAAATAAAGTCATCAGAACCCACCAACGTCAACTCATCGTCTTTAAACAGCTCCATTACTTCTGATACACTGTCAACAGAAATAAAGTCATCAGAACCCACCAACGTCAACTCATCGTCTTTAAACAGCTCCATCGCTTCTGATACACTGTCAACAGAAATAAAAAAGTCATCAGAACCCACCAACGTCAACCATCGTCTGTAAACAGCTCCATCACTTCTGATACACTGTCAACAGAAATAAAAGTCATCAGAACCCACCAACGTCAATTCATCGTCTTTAAAACAGCTCCATCGCTTCGGATACACTGTCAACAGAAATAAATGTCATCAGAACCCACTAACGTCAACTCATCGTCTTTAAACAGCTCCATTACTTCTGATACACTGTCAACAGAAATAAAAGTCATCAGAACCCACAAACGTCAACTCATCGTCTTTAAACAGCTCCATCACTTCTGATACACTGTCAACAGAAATAAAGTCATCAGAACCCACCAACGTCAACTCATCGTCTGTAAACAGCTCCATCACTTCTAATACACTGTCAACAGAAATAAAGTCATCAGAACCCACCAACGTCAAGCCATCCTCTTTAAACAGCTCCATTACTTCTGATACACTGTCAACAGAAATAAATGTCACCAGAACCCACCAACGTCAACCCATCCTCTTTAAACAGCTCCATTACTGCTGATACACTGTCAACAGAAATAAAAGTCATCAGAACCCACCAACGTCAACTCATCGTCTGTAAACAGCTCCATTACTTCTGATACACTGTCAACAGAAATAAAATGTCATCAGAACCCACCAACGTCAACTCATCGTCTTAAACAGCTCCATCGCTTCTGATACACTGTCAACAGAAATAAATGTCATCAGAACCCACCAACGTCAACTCATCGTCTTTAAACAGCTCCATTACTTCTGATACACTGTCAACAGAAATAAAGTCATCAGAACCCACCAACGTCAACTCATCGTCTTTAAACAGCTCCATTACTTCTGATACACTGTCAACAGAAATAAAGTCATCAGAACCCACCAACGTCAACTCATCGTCTTTAAACAGCTCCATTACTTCTGATACACTGTCAACAGAAATAAAGTCATCAGAACCCACCAACGTCAACTCATCGTCTTTAAACAGCTCCATCGCTTCTGATACACTGTCAACAGAAATAAAAGTCATCAGAACCCACCAACGTCAACCCATCGTCTTTAAAACAGCTCCATTACTTCTGATACACTGTCAACAGAAATAAAGTCATCAGAACCCACCAACGTCAACTCATCGTCTTTAAACAGCTCCATCGTTTCTGATACACTGTCAACAGAAATAAAGTCATCAGAACCCACCAACGTCAACTCATCGTCTTTAAACAGCTCCATCGCTTCTGATACACTGTCAACAGAAATAAAAGTCATCAGAACCCACCAACGTCAACCCATCGTCTGTAAACAGCTCCATCACTTCTGATACACTGTCAACAGAAATAAAAGTCATCAGAACCCACCAACGTCAACTCATCGTCTTAAAACAGCTCATCGTCTTAAAACAGCTCCATCGCTTCGGATACACTGTCAACAGAAATAAATGTCATCAGAACCCACTAACGTCAACTCATCGTCTTTAAACAGCTCCATTACTTCTGATACACTGTCAACAGAAATAAAGTCATCAGAACCCACCAACGTCAACCCATCCTCTTTAAACAGCTCCATCACTTCTGATACACTGTCAACAGAAATAGTCATCAGAACCCACCAACGTCAACTCATCGTCTGTAAACAGCTCCATCACTTCTAATACACTGTCAACAGAAATAAAGTCATCAGAACCCACCAACGTCAAGCCATCCTCTTTAAACAGCTCCATTACTTCTGATACACTGTCAACAGAAATAAATGTCACCAGAACCCACCAACGTCAACCCATCCTCTTTAAACAGCTCCATTACTGCTGATACACTGTCAACAGAAATAAAGTCATCAGAACCCACCAACGTCAACTCATCGTCTGTAAACAGCTCCATCACTTCTGATACACTGTCAACAGAAATAAAGTCATCAGAACCCACCAACGTCAACTCATCGTCTTTAAACAGCTCCATCGCTTCTGATACACTGTCAACAGAAATAAAGTCATCAGAACCCACCAACGTCAACCCATCGTCTTTAAACAGCTCCATCACTTCTGATACACTGTCAACAGAAATAAAAGTCATCAGAACCCACCAACGTCAAGCCATCCTCTTTAAACAGCTCCATTACTTCTGATACACTGTCAACAGAAATAAATGTCACCAGAACCCACCAACGTCAACCCATCCTCTTTAAACAGCTCCATTACTGCTGATACACTGTCAACAGAAATAAAGTCATCAGAACCCACCAACGTCAACCCATCGTCTGTAAACAGCTCCATCACTTCTGATACACTGTCAACAGAAATAAAGTCATCAGAACCCACCAACGTCAACTCATCGTCTTTAAACAGCTCCATCGCTTCTGATACACTGTCAACAGAAATAAAGTCATCAGAACCCACCAACGTCAACTCATCGTCTTTAAACAGCTCCATTACTTCTGATACACTGTCAACAGAAATAAATGTCATCAGAACCCACCAACGTCAACTCATCGTCTTTAAACAGCTCCATTACTTCTGATACACTGTCAACAGAAATAAAAGTCATCAGAACCCACCAACGTCAACTCATCGTCTTTAAACAGCTCCATCACTTCTGATATTCCAGGGGTTACTAACTCTGTCATTATATCCACCCTTGGATTATGGCAAAGCAAAACTGAAGGTGTTTGTCCAAGATAAGGCAGATAGTTTGGTCATTTAATATACATCAATAGAATTCAATAATGATACATGTATGGCTTTGAAAGTGGGCGTCACTCTCTGCAATCTTCAAAGGAAGACCTCTGAATGGTCAGTTGTCCTGAAATGCCTACAGCTTGGCTATGACATATTCCAGGGGTGGATATAAAACACTACATGATGTCATAATATTACAACAGAATATAGTTAAGCTGGATAGATTCTAATATCAATATTTATAACAGTATTCTGGAAACTTTTTAAAGTAGATAGCAGTAGATAAATAGCAGTGTGACACTACTACCCTAAATACATTGTAAAACATCTAATCTATCTGGAAATAAGCTGGTAATATCACTTATCTATGTGGGATAATTGGAAAGTCAGCCAGAACTGTTTATTATTGTATAGATAACTCCCCCTAATTCTACATGAAGACAATGGATGTTCACCTGGTAATTCTTATATAACACCTGTAAATATCAGTCAGGTACTGGTAGTTAAACACCAGTATTAGCCTAGATCTTACCACGGTAATAAAACCAAATCAAAATACCATTGACTGTAATAAATATCTAGTTGGATTTCTATCTGGCTTATGCACTGTGACTTCAATAAACAGCAGTTTATTGGATTTTAATCTACAAAGTGTAATTTACTACTGGGCCCAGTATCTAGCTTTATCAGGGAGCTCACTGGTCAAAAGTCCTGTCAGCTTCTAAAACAAGGAATATAACACATTACAAAAACCAAATTTTGACATGACCGCAAATAATTATATGGACCAGAGATGAATGTGATCAGATCTTTAGACAGTAGCGTTTACTAACATCCAATATCACATTATAAGTAAACAGATCCGTGTGCCAAGTCAAACTGAGAACACGTTACGTTCCCGATCGGCTGGTCGGTGAAACACACTAGCCTTCTACTGATGCTTCTCAGCCAGAATCAATAAGAAAGCATGTTATCTCTCCACCTCATAATTAAACACTTCATTATTTATTTACTGCCCTGTGGTGAGGAGATGTGGGGATGACCTAAGGTATAATGGTCAGACAACAGGCCATAAAGTCCCGAGCCAGGGCTACTGATCAAATACAATGGTCAGCAAGGCACCAATCTGATCCGATGATATCCAAACTCTGAGACAGATGTAACAGGAGAGGAGAAAATGTAGCTATCCCGCTACACAGACTTTCCACCCTAATGACATTTGACCTTGGTGATATCAAATATATCACTTGGACATTCTAATCCAAAGCCTTGACCAACACTGCAGCCTATGTCATATTGATACTCTAAGAATGATAATTTCAGCATTAAATTGAGCTAATCACAAATGATTTTTGCAGATTTGTTCCACTACAAACTGTTTGATATGTGCATCTGTCCCGAAAGCTTATATGGAGACAGTGCTCCAATTTGATTTAACAGTAATACAGAGCAGTAATGGTTTGACTTTATCAGCTATTGATATACAAGGTAAACACTTGTCAGTGTATAAATCTGCTGCTCTCAACAATCTAACTCTGTAACCAAGCCACCAAATCTGTTGTCAAGATTATCTGTTTGTTTTATACTCCAAACAACAGTTATCGTTCCAAAGCCAAGTGCTTTCCCAATATTTATGGCCATACATTTCTTTGCTTTCCACTTGTTGACACAGCCATTTGACAGTTACTCACAATTTGTTGCTACAGAATTACCAGGTATTTACAGCCCGTAGATTGATATGTATCGTACATATACAGCCATTGTAATATTGGTCTTATATACAGTTTTGAAAGCTCTTAATGACATGATTCTTTGAAATTATGGCACTGTGAAATATTGCCGAGTTGTCTATAAACTAAGATTTGGTCTGCATGTCTGGGGTCCATCACCACCATGACCTGTTGGTGCCGATCAACCAATGTTTATGGTTGTGATGACTTCCTACACTGTGTGAACAATAACAGATGGAATCACGTGACACCATTGTTTCTCTCCAAAGAGCTTACGCTAAGCCTTCTAAATTGACATGGGTTTTATCAGAGCTTACATCTGTTGGGATATTACTGTGCTAATAGTGCACTCATCGACCATATCAAAGGAGAGGCAGGAAGGTACCCAGTACCTCAACACTACATTTAATAAACCACTCATCGACCATATCAAAGGAAAGACAGGAAGGTAACCAGTACCTCAACACTACATTTAATAAAACACTCATCAACCATATCAAAGGAAAGGCAGGAAGGTACCCAGTACCTCAACACTACATTTAATAAACCACTCATCAACCATATCAAAGGAAAGGCAGGAAGGTACCCAGTACCTCAACACTACATTTAATAAAACACTCATCGACCATATCAAAGGAAAGGCAGGAAGGTAACCAGTACCTCAACACTACATTTAATAAAACACTCATCGACCATATCAAAGGAAAGGCAGGAAGGTACCCAGTACCTCAACACTACATTTAATAAAACACTCATCAACCACATCAAAGGAAAGGCAGGAAGGTAACCAGTAGGGCTGCCGCGGTTCACCGGTATATTGGGGTATTGCAATACACCACCAAAAAATATTGTACCGCGATACAGTTTACCTGTACCGGTTTTTTTACGATATATTTTCTTAGTATCATAATTTCATTAATTTGATATAATCAAAACGTCCTGTCATTAAAACAAAACCAGCAAGTTGTATTTGTTTTCCTTTCCGATAATATGAAGCCATACTGTGGGTATCCTTTGCGTTTTCATTCGATTCAGATGTCGGTCAAATGTTTGTAAACTAACGTGTATAATGTTCAAATGATTCAAACATTTGCATGACGTTGAATATAAACAATATGACATTAGGCTAGTTTCTGAAATATTATCAAGCTGATTCGCTCCATCAATCAACAATACCGGAATATCTAATTCTCTAAACACATTTAAGGCCCGGTGAATACATGGCTGCAGGGATTTTGCCAGCTTTTTCAGGCTTCATCGTCCGCCGCCATTTTCGATTTCCTACACGTGACAAAACAACACTGCAAGCCGGTCAGCCCTTTGAAGTTTAATCACGATCGTAAGCTTATTTTGCCAGGACAATTGTACGTAAATTTGTTCATCATTTAGGTTCAAAAGTGTAAATATTTGCAGACACTATCATGTTTAGTTATTGCATTATTAGGTTAAGATCGTCTGTAACAGTTAGCCTAGCGTTTTCACAAACAGACTCGTATTTTTTTAAAACAAGAACACATTTGAACATTTTTGTTACTCAACAACATGGTTCAAATCGATGTAAAACTACATAACATAGCACTGTATGTTTGTATAATGTAATGGGTGTTTTTACTATGGAATATATACAAAATAGACAACACATATGTTAAGGTCAAAATATTGCAATACATATCACAATACAGTTGTTGTGTATCGCAATATATCGTGGTACGCTTCTGCTGTATCGCGGCAGCCCTAGTAAATATACCCAGTACCTCAACACTACATTTAATAAACCACTCATCGACCATATCAAAGGAAAGGCAGGAAGGTAACCAGTACCTCAACACTACATTTAATAAACCACTCATCGACCATATCAAAGGAAAGGCAGGAAGGTACCCAGTACCTCAACACTACATTTAATAAACCACTCATCGACCATATCAAAGGAAAGGCAGGAAGGTAACCAGTACCTCAACACTACATTCAATAAACCACTCATCGACCATATAAAAGGAAAGACAGGAAGGTAACCAGTACCTCAACACTACATTTAATAAACCACTCATCGACCATATCAAAGGAAAGGCAGGAAGGTACCCAGTACCTCAACACTACATTTAATAAACCACTCATCAACCATATCAAAGGAAAGGCAGGAAGGTACCCAGTACCTCAACACTACATTTAATAAACCACTCATCGACCATATCAAAGGAAAGACAGGAAGGTAACCAGTACCTCAACACTACATTTAATAAACCACTCATCGACCATATCAAAGGAAAGGCAGGAAGGTACCCAGTACCTCAACACTACATTTAATAAACCACTCATCAACCATATCAAAGGAAAGGCAGGAAGGTAACCAGTACCTCAACACTACATTTAATAAACCACTCATCGACCACATAAAAGGAAAGGCAGGAAGGTACCCAGTACCTCAACACTACATTCAATAAACCACTCATCGACCATATCAAAGAAAAGGCAGGAAGGTAACCAGTACCTCAACACTACATTTAATAAACCACTCATCGACCACATAAAAGGAAAGGCAGGAAGGTACCCAGTACCTCAACACTACATTCAATAAACCACTCATCGACACTCAGTGACCACATCAAAGGAAAGGCAGGAAGGTACCCAGTACCTCAACACTACATTTAATAAACCACTCATCGACCATATCAAAGGAAAGGCAGGAAGGTACCCAGTACCTCAACACTACATTTAATAAACCACTCATCGACCACATAAAAGGAAAGGCAGGAAGGTAACCAGTACCTCAACACTACATTTAATAAAACACTCATCGACCATATCAAAGGAAAGGCAGGAAGGTACCCAGTACCTCAACACTACATTTAATAAACCACTCATCGACCATATCAAAGGAAAGGCAGGGAGGTACCCAGTACCTCAACACTACATTTAATAAAACACTCATCGACCATATCAAAGGAAAGGCAGGAAGGTACCCAGTACCTCAACACTACATTAAATAAACCACTCATCAACCATATCAAAGGAAAGGCAGGAAGGTACCCAGTACCTCAACACTACATTTAATAAAACACTCATCGACCACATCAAAGGAAAGGCAGGAAGGTAACCAGTACCTCAACACTACATTTAATAAACCACTCATCAACCATATCAAAGGAAAGGCAGGAAGGTACCCAGTACCTCAACACTACATTTAATAAACCACTCATCAACCACATCAAAGGAAAGGCAGGAAGGTAACCCAGTGCCTCAACACTACATTTAATAAACCACTCATCAACCATATCAAAGGAAAGGCAGGAAGGTAACCAGTACCTCAACACTACATTTAATAAACCACTCATCGACCATATCAAAGGAAAGGCAGGAAGGTACCCAGTACCTCAACACTACATTTAATAAAACACTCATCGACCATATCAAAGGAAAGGCAGGAAGGTAACCAGTACCTCAACACTACATTTAATAAAACACTCATCGACCATATCAAAGGAAAGGCAGGAAGGTACCCAGTACCTCAACACTACATTTAATAAAACACTCATCAACCACATCAAAGGAAAGGCAGGAAGGTACCCAGTACCTCAACACTACATTTAATAAAACACTCATCGACCATATCAAAGGAAAGGCAGGAAGGTACCCAGTACCTCAACACTACATTTAATAAACCACTCATCGACCATATCAAAGGAAAGGCAGGAAGGTACCCAGTACCTCAACACTACATTTAATAAACCACTCATCGACCATATCAAAGGAAAGGCAGGAAGGTACCCAGTACCTCAACACTACATTTAATAAACCACTCATCGACCATATCAAAGGAAAGGCAGGAAGGTACCCAGTACCTCAACACTACATTTAATAAACCACTCATCGACCATATCAAAGGAAAGGCAGGAAGGTACCCAGTACCTCAACACTACATTTAATAAACCACTCATCGACCATATCAAAGGAAAGGCAGGAAGGTAACCAGTACCTCAACACTACATTTAATAAACCACTCATCGACCATATCAAAGGAAAGGCAGGAAGGTACCCAGTACCTCAACACTACATTTAATAAACCACTCATCAACCATATCAAAGGAAAGGCAGGAAGGTACCCAGTACCTCAACACTACATTTAATAAAACACTCATCGACCACATAAAAGGAAAGGCAGGAAGGTAACCAGTACCTCAACACTACATTTAATAAAACACTCATCAACCATATCAAAGGAGAGGCAGGAAGGTACCCAGTACCTCAACACTACATTCAATAAACCACTCATCGACCATATCAAAGGAAAGGCAGGAAGGTACCCAGTACCTCAACACTACATTTAATAAACCACTCATCGACCATATCAAAGGAAAGGCAGGAAGGTACCCAGTACCTCAACACTACATTTAATAAACCACTCATCGACCATATCAAAGGAAAGACAGGAAGGTACCCAGTACCTCAACACTACATTTAATAAACCACTCATCGACCATATCAAAGGAAAGGCAGGAAGGTACCCAGTACCTCAACACTACATTCAATAAACCACTCATCGACCATATCAAAGGAAAGGCAGGAAGGTACCCAGTACCTCAACACTACATTTAATAAACCACTCATCGACCATATCAAAGGAAAGGCAGGAAGGTACCCAGTACCTCAACACTACATTTAATAAACCACTCATCGACCATATCAAAGGAAAGGCAGGAAGGTACCAGTACCCAGTACCTCAACACTACATTCAATAAACCACTCATCGACCATATCAAAGAAAAGGCAGGAAGGTACCCAGTACCTCAACACTACATTCAATAAACCACTCATCGACCATAATCAAAGGAAAGGCAGGAAGGTACCCAGTACCTAAACACTACATTCAATAAACCACTCATCAACCATATCAAAGGAGAGGCAGGAAGGTACCCAGTACCTCAACACTACATTTAATAAACCACTCATCGACCATATCAAAGGAAAGGCAGGAAGGTAACCAGTGCCTCAACACTACATTTAATAAAACACTCATCGACCATATCAAAGGAAAGGCAGGAAGGTACCCAGTACCTCAACACTACATTTAATAAACCACTCAACGACCATATCGAAGGAAAGGCAGGAAGGTAACCAGTGCCTCAACACTACATTTAATAAAACACTCATCAACCATATCAAAGGAAAGGCAGGAAGGTAACCAGTGCCTCAACACTACATTTAATAAAACACTCATCGACCATATCAAAGGAAAGGCAGGAAGGTAACCAGCACTACCTCAACACTACATTTTATAAAACACTCAGTGACCACATCAAAGGAAAGGCAGGAAGGTAACCAGCACTACCTCAACACTACATTTTATAAAACACTCAGTGACCACATCAAAGGAAAGGCAGGAAGGTACCCAGTACCTCAATACTACATTTAATAAAACAATGTGTAGCGGGATTGGACTGGGTTGATCATCGGTGACCAGGTAGCTCAGTCGGTAGAGCACTTGGCTAGTGTTCAGAGGGTCCTGGGTTCAAATCCCGGTATGGCCGCTTCATTTTCTCCTCTCCTGTTACAGAATTGATGCCCAACTAAAGAACCCATGGTGGTGGTGTTTGGAAGGGTCTCGTATGTCTTCAAGGGCGAAGACTTCAAGAAAGGAGGGAGGAGTGCAGCAGGATTGGACTGGGTTGATCATCGGTGACCAGGTTAGCTCAGTTGGTTTGAGCACTTGGCTAGTGTTCAGAGGGTCCTTGATCGCTGATTTACCTGAGTTTACTGAAGCATCACTGATATCCGAGTTTATTACTGATTTACCCGAGTTCACTTTACATCACTGATTTACCTGAGTTAACTGTAACATCACTGATTTACTTGAGTTTACTATAACATCACTGATTTACCTGAGTTTATTACTTATTTACCTGAGTTTACTGTAACATCACTAATTTACCTGAGTTTATTACTGATTTACCTGAGTTTAGTCTGGTTCACCCACAGATACATCGGCATCTGTGAGCGGATTTCCTCCTTGGACCTGACTAGGTCTGGTAGTAAATGTTCTATAGACGGTGCTGACGCCTTGATCCGATGTCGGGCGAAGCAGGCGTTGAGTTTGGTCTTACATTCTGATATAGCATCCTCCACCTGTTGAGCCACGGCGTCCAGCTCCTCCCCCGGGGTGGGGCTTCGTTGCTGGAACTTCCGCCCTTGGTAATCACACAAAACCACCATGACAAGACCCATATCTTCCACATGCTGCAAAATTAACGATTCCATTTGATTACAAAGCCTACACAAAAAGGTTTGATATCAATAGATAAGATCTGTAATAGTATGAACAGCTGAAGCATGACTGTATCACCAGATGAAGACTCCTGATGTCAATAGCACCTAGGGACACCACCAGTCTAATTCTCAATCACATAATGGAACTGTATCTAGGTCATTAAACAATTCTTTTTCACACAGATTGATATTTTTACAATCATGTGGTTTACTAAATCCACAATTGTTGTTTTTTAGGAAGTGTTTATTTGTACATTATACTTGTAAATATCAGTTACCTTGACAGTATGTTTTGGCATGGTACATTTTCATGTTGCCTATTGCAGACAATTGTTTTTGTCTTACTAACACATAAATAATATAAAACTACCTTTATATAATTGTCATTTTAACTCCTAGAAACAAGGTTATCATACCAGTAGATAAACAAACATTCTGAAGGGCATTAACCATGTTATTTTATGTTTGATGTACACGAAATAAACAGTGATGATTTGTCGAATTGCATACGATTTGGTACAGTGTATTTCAGAAATTCATAATGAATACCTATACATACAATGTTACAACCTATCTGGTTTTATTACACACAAAACATGGACCCTGCACTATACCGTAAGTGCCACAATTTACAACCAAACATGGACCACTATAACGTAGGTGCCACAATTTACAACCAAACATGGACCACTATAATGTAGGTGCCACAATTTACAACCAAACATGGACCTACTATAACGTAGGTGCCACAATTTACAACCAAACATGGACCCACTATAACGTAGGTGCCACAATTTACAACCAAACATGGACCCACTATAACATAGGTGCCACAATTTACAACCAAACATGGACCCACTATAATGTAGGTGCCACAATTTACAACCAAACATGGACCCACTATAACGTAGGTGCCACAATTTACAACCAAACATGGACCCACTATAACGTAGGTGCCACAATTTACAACCAAACATGGACCTACTATAACGTAGGTGCCACAATTTACAACCAAACATGGACCTACTATAATGTAGGTGCCACAATTTACAACCAAACATGGACCCACTATAACGTAGGTGCCACAATTTACAACCAAACATGGACCACTATAATGTAGGTGCCACAATTTACAACCAAACATGGACCCACTATAATGTAGGTGCCACAATTTACAACCAAACATGGACCCACTATAACGTAGGTGCCACAATTTACAACCAAACAGGACCCACTAAATAGTGCCAATTACAACAAACTGGACCCACTATAATGTAGGTGCCACAATTTACAACCAAACATGGACCCACTATAACGTAGGTGCCACAATTTACAACCAAACATGGACCACTATAATGTAGGTGCCACAATTTACAACCAAACATGGACCCACTATAACGTAGGTGCCACAATTTACAACCAAACATGGACCCACTATAATGTAGGTGCCACAATTTACAACCAAACATGGACCCACTATAACGTAGGTGCCACAATTTACAACCAAACATGGACCCACTATAATGTAGGTGCCACAATTTACAACCTTTTAATATAGGACCATTCTCCATCAGATATAGATTTCATCCTAAAAGGATAAGTACATATGAGAATGACCATGTGTCAACAGTTCCTAAGTACATACGCCATGTTTCGTATGTGTGATAATGTTTAAGACGAGATATTAAGGGTGCGTTTATCTTTTTTATTAAATCTGAACAGAGTACCATTGTAGTAAGTGTTGGCACTAACTGGGGACATGGCTCGGACAGGGTTCAGCGATATGACTTATCTAACGGCTAGTTTCCCATCAATCCGATAGCTCACAGTACAACCTTTCTTTGTTCAATAAGAATGATATGCTAGTTCTGGTACAACAAATATTAAACCTTCTTACACAATGCAAAAGACTTTGATGTTTGGTTTCATTGTATCAACTCTTACCAAACTAATTTTGTAACTTGTATACATGGTATCATAAAGGAAAGAAAACCTGTTGATGTTTATAGACCAAAGAAAAACATCCGGGTCATAATGAAAATTTGGTTAGATTGAAAGACAGGAAATTTGTGATATGTTAGAGAGGAAGGAAAGCTATAACGGCCGACACAGACTTTTGTTTGCCATCTTCAATCATATCTTTAATTACAGATCTATTTAACTTTTTCCTGAAACATATATAAAGAAGGTTCCACAGTACCCCATAGTAATATCAATGTTATTTACCCATTAATCTTCCATTGCTGACCGAGTCTGATCCGTCAGGTTTTTTATTAAACCAGTCCCTTTGTATATAAGAAACCATATTGACATGAATGCATACAATGGTTATATCAGGTTTGGTGTACCTATCAGTCCAATTTATATTAGGCCCTATAATACAGTGTATATATGCTTAATCATAAGTAATGTTATCCTTTTAATTCAACAGTTTCTCTTATAAATATCTAAGTTCATTGTTTAATGTGATCTGAACAATTACTTCCTTTATCAACATTTGCTGTGCAAGAAAAGAATACAGTATGCAAGTGTTAAATAAACATGTTTATACAAACTCTGAATTCCTTAATTTCTGATATCTATGTTAAAAAATACCCATTTTTATTAAGTGAACAAACTGGGACACTGCCTTAAATAAGGCTATCTAAGAACACTGACTTAAATAGGCTATCTAAGAACACTGACTTAAATAAGGCTATCTAAGAACACTGACTTAAATAAGGCTATCTAAGAACACTGACTTAAATAAGGCTATCTAAGAACACTGACTTAAATAAGGCTATCTAAGAACACTGCCTTAAATAAGGCTATCTATGAACACTGCCTTAAATAGGCTATCTAAGAACACTGCCTTAAATAGGCTATCTAAGAACACTGACTTAAATAGGCTATCTAAGAACACTGACTTAAATAAGGCTATCTAAGAACACTGACTTAAATAGGCTATCTAAGAACACTGACTTAAATAAGGCTATCTAAGAACACTGACTTAAATAAGGCTATCTAAAAACACTGACTTAAATAAGGCTATCTAAGAACACTGACTTAAATAAGGCTATCTAAGAACACTGACTTAAATAAGGCTATCTAAGAACACTGACTTAAATAGGCTATCTAAGAACACTGACTTAAATAAGGCTATCTAAGAACACTGACTTAAATAGGCTATCTAAGAACACTGACTTAAATAAGGCTATCTAAGAACACTGACTTAAATAAGGCTATCTAAGAACACTGACTTAAATAAGGCTATCTAAGAACACTGACTTAAATAAGGCTATCTAAGAACACTGACTTAAATAGGCTATCTAAGAACACTGACTTAAATAGGCTATCTAAGAACACTGACTTAAATAAGGCTATCTAAGAACACTGACTTAAATAGGCTATCTAAGAACACTGACTTAAATAAGGCTATCTAAGAACACTGACTTAAATAAGGCTATCTAAGAACACTGACTTAAATAAGGCTATCTAAGAACACTGACTTAAATAAGGCTATCTAAGAACACTGACTTAAATAGGCTATCTAAGAACACTGACTTAAATAAGGCTATCTAAGAACACTGACTTAAATAAGGCTATCTAAGAACACTGCCTTAAATAAGGCTATCTAAGAACACTGACTTAAATAAGGCTATCTAAGAACACTGACTTAAATAGGCTATCTAAGAACACTGACTTAAATAAGGCTATCTAAGAACACTGACTTAAATAAGGCTATCTAAGAACACTGACTTAAATAGGATATCTAAGAACACTGACTTAAATAAGGCTATCTAAGAACACTGACTTAAATAGGCTATCTAAGAACACTGACTTAAATAGGCTATCTAAGAACACTGACTTAAATAAGGCTATCTATGAACACTGCCTTAAATAAGGCTATCTAAGAACACTGCCTTAAATAGGCTATCTAAGAACACTGACTTAAATAAGGCTATCTAAGAACACTGACTTAAATAGGCTATCTAAGAACACTGACTTAAATAGGGCTATCTAAGAACACTGACTTAAATAAGGCTATCTAAGAACACTGACTTAAATAGGCTATCTAAGAACACTGACTTAAATAGGCTATCTAAGAACACTGACTTAAATAAGGCTATCTAAGAACACTGACTTAAATAAGGCTATCTAAGAACACTGACTTAAATAAGGCTATCTAAGAACACTGACTTAAATAGGCTATCTAAGAACACTGACTTAAATAAGGCTATCTAAGAACACTGACTTAAATAGGCTATCTAAGAACACTGACTTAAATAAGGCTATCTAAGAACACTGACTTAAATAAGGCTATCTAAGAACACTGACTTAAATAGGCTATCTAAGAACACTGACTTAAATAAGGCTATCTAAGAACACTGACTTAAATAAGGCTATCTAAGAACACTGACTTAAATAAGGCTATCATATGAACACTGCCTTAAATAAGGCTATCTAAGAACACTGCCTTAAATAGGCTATCTAAGAACACTGACTTAAATAAGGCTATCAAAGAACACTGACTTAAATAGGCTATCTAAGAACACTGCCTTAAATAAGGCTATCTAAGAACACTGACTTAAATAAGGCTATCTAAGAACACTGACTTAAATAAGGCTATCTAAGAACACTGACTTAAATAGGCTATCTAAGAACACTGACTTAAATAGGCTATCTAAGAACACTGCCTTAAATAGGCTATCTAAGAATCTGACTTAAATAGGCTATCTAAGAACACTGACTTAAATAAGGCTATCTAAGAAACACTGACTTAAATAAGGCTATCTAAGAACACTGACTTAAATAAGGCTATCTAAGAACACTGACTTAAATAAGGCTATCTAAGAACACTGACTTAAATAAGGCTATCTAAGAACACTGACTTAAATAGGCTATCTAAGAACACTGACTTAAATAAGGCTATCTAAGAACACTGATGACTTAAATAAGGCTATCTAAGAACACTGACTTAAATAGGCTATCTAAGAACACTGCCTTAAATAAGGCTATCTAAGAACACTGACTTAAATAAGGCTATCTAAGAACACTGACTTAAATAGGCTATCTAAGAACACTGACTTAAATAAGGCTATCTAAGAACACTGACTTAAATAGGCTATCTAAGAACACTGACTTAAATAAGGCTATCTAAGAACACTGACTTAAATAGGCTATCTAAGAACACTGCCTTAAATAAGGCTATCTAAGAACACTGACTTAAATAGGCTATCTAAGAACACTGACTTAAATAGGCTATCTAAGAACACTGACTTAAATAAGGCAATAGTGAAAAAATTATCAGTGACTTAAATTTTTGAATGTCTCCTTTGTGTCATTGAAACTCTGGACGGATTTCTTAGCTGATCACTAATAAGTAGATCAAAGACAATCAATCTATATATGATCCGTTTGTACCTGTATGTCTATAGGCTCCTATGGTTAATCATTCTGTTTCTTGACAGGCAAACACAATCCAACACCTATAAGAATGTTTTTATATTTGATGGTCATCTGAGAAACTGCAAATGTTGATCTTTCTGAATAGCCTATAAAGTAACCCATGTAAGCTAGTATTTCAACAGTCCTATACGACTGTGTCAATATTGAAATAAAAATACTCATTTTAGATTGTCCAGAAATTCATACCAGATCAGATATGAATCGTGATATTAATATGCTAATCAATATTTTACTAGCTAAATATGCCAATAGTACCTAAGTGTGTATTCATCTAATTATTCAACACTTTCAATGTATGTCTAACACTGAGCAGTTTAAACATCAAACTAGTCATATTAAGTTTATATCAATATCAAGTGTACTTTAAATCATTGTTCATGGTTCTAAGAGCAGTGTCTAATTAATGTTCAATTTAATTCATTACAATGATCTTACATGGCCAATCATTACATTTATTGATATCAATGTCTTGATACTTTTCCCTACAAGATGTTTAACTTATACATCCAAACCCTTTCTAGTTCACCAAAAGATGCATAGACATATATTTTTAAATATTGAAAGAAGAACACCAGTATTAAAGGCTTACTGTTTAAACCTGAAACCAAAGTTGCCCTTGTCTGGTATACTTTGTAGGTTCTCTAGGTTTTAACAGCACTAAAAAGAAACTTAAAGTGAACAGTCGGGCAAGAATGGCTAAAGTCTGTAAAAACGGTGTGAATGTATCCAGTATAATTTCTTATGAAATGGAAAAATAAAATCTCTCGTCAAAATCTGTCTGCGTACGAAGAAATTGATTTAAAGTTTGGGAATTCTTAAACGTCCTCCCGGCTCACTATGTCCGTGGTTACATTTCCACGCAGCCTCACTTTCAATGCTTTCAACTTTTCTTTACTTTAATGGTCAGAACTGGGAAACTAAGCAGAACTTGGCCGTCGTATTAATATGTGAGAACTTTTCGAAGGCCAATGAACGCATTTAGACTGGTTTTCTTTGCCCGACTATTCACTTTAATTTGTTTTTGTTTTAATTTTAAACTTGAATGCCTTTAAAGTGTTCCATTCAGATACAAGTCACACGCATCTAGTGTACAGTAAGCCGATAGATATTGCGTATAAATCCAGTGAAAAAATTATTAAAATTTTTATCAACACCAGGAAATCTCTTTATGACTTTGGGACAGACTTTAGTTCATCTAAAGAATTATTATTAAATGACATTCTATTCAGGTAAACTAAATGATTCAAGGTATAAAAACGAGACTGAAAATCTTGTACATGTACCATGCGAGTGCATAAAAATCTTGTACACCTACCACGTGAGCATTATATAATATAAAAATCTTGTACACGTACCACGTGAGCATTATATAATATAAAAATCTTGTACACGTACCACGTGAGCATTATATAATATAAAAATCTTGTACACGTACCACGTGAGTATTACAGTATACAGTGAAAGTATAAAAATCTTGACCATGTACCATATGTGAGTATATTTGTTCCGTGTACCACAGTGGTACAGATTCCTCAAAGACTGTCTGTAAATGTCAAAATTGGATCCAGTAGATTAAGAAATACCATAAAATCTACAGATATCAAACCTAGTAGTCTCTGAACATCTTCCCTTATTTTTTTGGGTGATATGATGGAAAAACAGAAGTATATGTTATGACCTTGACCTTTGGCCAATTCGCATGCCATGATGACCTTGACCAAATTAGAAATACTGTTCATATGTTTTAAACAAATAATGGAGGCCTACTTGATAATTCATCAATTTGGATGTAATCATGAAACAGACGAAACAGTCATAAAAATTAAACTAAAATGTGTTTCTGTGAGTGCATGCCAATATCATTGTAGGCATGACCAAGACAGTCGACCCACACTTCTATAAAATCGATAGTAAACTGATACATTTATAGACAAGATGAAACCATAGATGATTTGAAATCAAGGCCACACACTAGTTTTTTGTTTACCTATCTAAGTCAATTAGCATTTTAAAGTGAAGATATATGCATCATTTACACCTTATACGAACCACAGGCCAATCAGTGTCTGTCTGTACCTTAGACATTCTATCACAGTATACCAAACCAACCACAAATTAGGAAATTAAAAATTAAACTGGAATATAAAACAGAGATACAGCTGACTGTAATGAAGACAAGATGAAGACAAATGGTTTTATTGTATTCCTAAATTATCTGCCTCTACAAGTTTCTATTTCCCAATGGTAAAACAAACCTTGAATTTGAAAAAATTATATGTCAAATTGATTTTCAAAATAACATAATTAAAAAAAATCTAAAAACATATGACATATGACAGAAAAATATAATGCCATTTCATTTGCACCAAATATCAATCGAACATGCAAAAGTCAATCTTTATGTTCAAGAATTGCTTGGCTAACTTGGTTTGGTTTGTTTAGTTTGATGTCTTATTACCAGCCAGTGTCATGTAACGATGCAACAGGTTTGATGGTGGATGAAAATAAGAGTAAACCGGAGAAAAAAACACCGACCAACAGTCAGTACCAGCTGGCAACTGCCCCACATTCAAATTCGGGACCCAAAGGTGGAGGGCTTGTGGTAATAGGTTGGGACATCTTAACCACTCGGCCATCGCGACCCCAGCTGCTTGGCTAAAACTGGTATGATCTTTCTATATGGTATAGAATGTCCATAGATTGTCAAAATTCCTTAGAATACATTTATTGCCAGATCTGATGAGAATGTCCAGAAATAGAAGGACCTGCGCAGAATGTCCAAGAATGCAATGGCCTCACAAGAATGTCCAGAAATGCAATGACCTGTGCAGAATGTCCAAGAATGCAGTGGCCTGCCTAAAACGTCCAAGAATGCAACGACCTACCCAAAATGTTCAAGAATGCAATGGCCTCCCCAGAATGTCCAAGAATGCAATTGCCTCCCAAAAACGTCCAAGAATGCCATGACCTCCCCAAATGTTAAAAACTGCAATGGCCTCCCCAAAATACCCAAGAATGCAATGGCCTCCCCAGAATATTGAAAAATGTAATGGCCTTCCCAGAATATCCAAAAATGTAATGACCTCCCCAAATGTCTAAAAATGCAATGACCTCCCCAAATGTCTAAGAATCCAATGTCTTTCCCAAATGTTTAAGAATGCAATGGCCTTGTCTAAAATGTCCAAGAATGTAATGACCTCCCCAAATATCCATGAATGCAATGGTCTGTCGAAAATTACCAAGAATCCAATGGCCTTCCCAAATGTCTAAAAGTGAATGCAATGGCCTATCTAAAATGTCCAAAAATCCAATGACCTACCCAGAATGTCTAAGATTGTAATGAACTCCCCAAATGTCTATGAATGCAATGGCCTATCTAAAATGGCCAAGAATCCAACGGCCTTCCCAAATATCTAAGAATGCAATGACCTTCCCAAATGTCTAAGAATGCAATGCCATGTTTAAAATGTCAAAGAATCCAACGGCCTTCCCAAATGTCTAAGAATGCAATGACTTTCCTAAATATCTAAGAATGCAATGACCTTCCCAAATGTCTAAGAATGCAATGACCTTCCCAAATGGCTAAGAATGCAATGACCTTCCCAAATGTCTAAGAATGCAATGACCTCCCCAAATATCTAAGAATGCAATGACCTTCCCAAATGTCTAAGAATACAATGACTTTCCTAAATATCTAAGAATGCAATAACTTTCCCAAATGTCTAAGAATTCAATGACCTTCCTAAATGTCCAAGAATCCAATGACCTACCCAGAATGTTTAAGAATGTAATGGCCTCCCCAAATGTCTAAGAATGCAACAACTCCCCAAATGGAATAATTACCCTTCAAAACATATTGAAACAGAGCATTATAAAGCTATGGTGTGTAGGTGTTGTGGTTTGATATCTCTAACCTTGCTTGGCAAATTGAATTTAAGCAACATTTCAATAGCAAAATCAGAATGATTTACTTATCTATACTAACTCATGAATGACAAGAATCCTACAAATACCAGCTGTCTAATGAATATGTATCTGATCCATAAAATTTAAAGGACAGAAGAGGTATTGTCCAAAATGCTTTCCTATGTGCAGAGACACGAGGGAATTTGACTGCACAGACATTGTAAGATGGCATTTGTCAGGATTATCAATTCACAAAAGTAAAAAGTCAGGCATTCAATCAAAACCAACATTTATCAAAATATACAGGGCTCTGCTGTCATATCGCCAGTTGTAAGCTACCCCCATCACAG